>NC_056732.1:1852508670-1852808670 GCF_019279795.1 Protopterus annectens
TAGGTTTTTGGAGTAGCATATTCACGTAGGATTTATTAGTATTTCCTTTTAGTGTAATTCATATCAGATACACATATAGGTAGTATATTTATGTAGGATTTATTAGTATTTCCTCCTTTTGTAATTGATACAGGATACACATATAGGTAACATATTTATGTATGATTTATTAGTATTTCCTCCTCCTGTAATTCATTTGAGATATACCTATAGGTAATATATTTATATAGGATTTATTAGTATTTCCTCCTTCTGTAATTCACACAGGATACATATATAGGTAACATATTTATGTAGGATTTATTAGTATTTCCTCCTTCTGTAATTGATATGGGATACACATATAGGTAACATATTTATGTAGGATTTATTAGTATTTCCTCCTTCTGTAATTCATACAGGATACACATATAGGTAGTATATTTGTGTAGGATTTATTAGTATTTCCTCCTTCTGTAATTCATATGGGATACACATATAGGTAGTATATTTATGTAGGATTTATTAGTATTTCCTCCTTCTGTAATTCATATGGGATACACATATAGGTAGTATATTTATGTAGGATTTATTAGTATTTCCTCCTTCTGTAATTCATACAGGATACACATATAGGTAGTATATTTATGTAGGATTTATTAGTATTTCCTCCTTCTGTAATTCATATGGGATACACATATAGGTAGTATATTTATGTAGGATTTATTAGTATTTCCTCCTTCTGTAATTCATATGGGATACACATATAGGTAGTATATTTATGTAGGATTTATTAGTATTTCCTCCTTCTGTAATTCATATGGGATACACATATAGGTAGCATATTTATGTAGGATTTATTAGTATTTCCTCCTTCTGTAATTCATACAGGATACACATATAGGTAGTATATTTATGTAGGATTTATTAGTATTTCCTCCTTCTGTAATTCATATGGGATACACATATAGGTAGTATATTTATGTAGGATTTATTAGTATTTCCTCCTTCTGTAATTCATATGGGATACACATATAGGTAGTATATTTATGTAGGATTTATTAGAATTCCCTCCTTCTATAATTCATATAGGGTTTACGTATGGGTAGAATATTCATGTAGGATTTATTAGTATTTCCTCCTTTGTAATTCATATGGAATACATGTATGGGTAGCATATTCATGTAGGATTTATTAGTATTTCCTCCTTCTGTAATTCATACAGGATACACATATAGGTGGCATATTTATGTAGGATTTATTAGTATTTCCTCCTCCTGTAATTCATTTGAGATACACCTATAGGTAATATATTTATATAGGATTTATTAGTATTTCCTCCTTCTGTAATTCATACAGGATACACATATAGGTAGCATATTTATGGAGGCTTTATTAGTATTTCCCCCTTCTGTAATTCATACAGGATACACATATAGGTAGCATATTTAAGTAGGATTTATTAGTATCTCCTCTTTCTGTAATTCATACGGGATACGCATATAGGTAGTATATTTATGTAAGATTTATTAGTATTTCCTCCTTATGTAATTCATATGGGATATACATATAGGTAATATATTTATGTAGGATTTATTAGTATTTCCTGCTCCTGTAATTCATACAGGATACACATATGTGTAGCATATTTATGTAGGATTTATTTGTATTTCCTCCTTCTGTAATTCATAAAGGATACACCTATAGGTAGCATAATAATGTAGGATTTATTAGTATTTCCACCTTCTGTAATTCATATGGAATAGACATATAGGTAGCATATTCATAGGTTCATAGGTAGATACTAGGCTATCTGCCCTAAGGCATTTATACGCCTAGCTAGAGTGAATTTGGCTTCCGCCTCCGTATTAGATTAGCCTACTGTGTCTCTGTAAAGTAGGTCACAGAAGGTACCCTTTTAAGATTAGTTTACTGTGCCTCTGTCCAGCAGGGAAACAGAAGAGATCCCAGGGGTGAATTTGCGATTTCCCATCCACGCGTCAAGATTTCACTTGAAAAGGGTGATCGAGGGGCTATGTCTAACATGAATTGGGATTCTATTCCAGAGTGAGGGGAGCCTCTGGGAAATGAATCTGTCCCTCCAGCATGTCCTATTTATTTTTGTGCTGAGGTTTAGGTCCCTGGATCGTGTAGCTCTAAGGGACTTGGATTTTTTGAGGTGGAGCATGTCCATTAATTCTGGGTTTGACATGGCTTTGTACGTCAGGCATAGATCACCTCTGAGTAGGCGGTAAGCAACTGAGTAGAGCTGGAGTTTCTTTAGTCGAGCTGCATAGGACATCTGTTTGTAGCCCATGATACTCTTGGTGAGGTACTTTTGGGGTCTCTCCAGTTGCTGCAGACGTTGGGTAAGGTACATCCCAAAAGGGGCACTGTATTAATTTATGGGCCTGACGAGTAGAGGGACACAATGACCTCTCTTGATTTAGATGCAAACCCTTTCATGATAAGGTGGGATATATAGAAGGTCTTTCTAACCACTTTGGTAACGTGATTATCGAAGGAGAGATTACTATCTACGTTGGTCCCCAAATCTCTAATTACTTCTTCCCTACTTAATGGATTAACACCTATGTGGTAATTTGTGGGCACCTTGTTTTTCCCAAAGGGGATGACTATGCACTTTTTAGCATTTAGCTTGAGGCCGTGGCTCTGGCACCAAGCATCCATCTCTGTGAGACCCTTTTGGAGGATGCTTATATCAGCTGGAGATTCGATTATGGCCCCCAGTTTGCAGTCATCTGTGAACTTTGTCAGCCATAACCCCCCCCCCATGTTAGCCTGAACCTCAGAGAAGTATATACCGAACAAGAGAGGTCCCAGAACTGAGCCCTGTGGGATGCCACTTGTAACTGGTTTGGATTTGGACATGGCACCTGCAATTCTGACCATGTGGGTTCTATCTCTGAGCCAGTTTGCTGATGTGAGGGTTCAGTTCTTCTTGGAGCTCATGTAAGACACAGCCTGGGACACCGTCCGGTCCCATAGATGCTGTGTTTTTTGCTTTGGAGAGGGCAGCTTTCACCTGTGCATCTGTGATGTCAGGGAGGTTACATTCAGTTGGGATAGGCATTTGCTCCTTTGGGGGGGAGGGGGGGAGAAGTTTGCGCTGAATCTGTCTGCCAGGATGTTGGCTATGTCTGTAGGTTTGGTATATTTTGTACCATTATGCAACAATTCAGAGCATATCTGGGAGTTTCCGCCCATGTTCCAGACATAACAAAAGAAGGCCTTGTGATTATCTTTAGTGTCTAGGGCACTTTTTCTTTCAAAACCAGCCTTTGATGATTTTATGAGGGATCAAAGTTTCTTGCTAATACTTATCAGAGATGCCTTCCTTTTTTGTGATTTTGCTCTGTCATGTAGTAGCTTCCTCCTTTTGTTGTATAGCTTATTTATGGCCGGGGTCCACCAGAACGGTCTCCTGTTTTTGGAGGAGTGAGTCTTGGTTTTATTTGGGATAGCACAATCCATGCATTCCTGCAGATGCTCATAGAATGCATTTGTAAAGGATTCTGTGGATTGGGCTGTATTATCCTCTGGCCCAGGGGCTTTGAAGGATTCCACCTCAGTCTTGAGAAGTGCAAAGTTGGTTTTTGAGAAATTCTTTACAGTCATTTCCTTGGCTGGGGGTGGGGATGGGATATGGATGTCCAGGGAAATTTGTTTATGGTGTGATCTTACCAATGAGGGGTTTACCTCTGGTGTGGAACATAGAGTCCCCATGTTGGTGATGACCAGGTCCAATATGTTGTTCCCTCTTGTGGGAGTGGTGACCAGTTGTTCCATTGCATTAGAGTTTATAAATTCAAGGAACTGTTGGGCGAGGGTGTTTGGGCTTGAGTAGTTTTCCCAGTCAATGTTTAGGTAGTTGAAGTCACCCAATAACATAGTGTTTGGAGAGACCTTCATATTCTCCAGTGTTCTCAGGAATGCCAAGTGGGGTTCCTGTAATAGGGAGGGTGTTCTGTAGCAGGCTACAAACTGAAAGGCAGTTTTGCCTGCTGTTAGTTGCACATGGATGGTTTCCGATGCTTCGTGCAGTGCCACTAACCTGGAGGCGTAGGTATCTTTGATGAATATAGATACTCCTCCTTTTGTGCTTCGGTCCGAGTTTTGGGGCCGAAACGCATGGTATGAGTTATAACCTGGTAGTGCTAGGATGCTCTCAGGAGCCTTGAACCAGGTTTCTGTTACTGCACAGACATCAATTTTCTCCATACTGAGGAGAGCCTCGAGTGCATGCATCTTGAGGTTTAGACTTCTGGCATTGAGTAGCATTACCTTTAGTTTTTTTATCCTTGGGTTGTCTATGGAGGTGGGTTTGTCCTTTGAGCCTTGCCTAAAAAAGGCACTATGGGGGTGGCAAGAGCCTTGGCCAGTATACGAAAGCCTAAGGGTGACAGGTGCAAGCCGTCCCTAGTGAAGCAACATGGCTTGTCAAGCATGTCATCCCAGGCTGACAGACACTGGATCCCCTTTGAATGACACCAATACTTTAGCCAATTGTTGAAACTCATCATTTTGTCTTTATACTGTGGCATCATTCTTGGTTAGGCCAAGATGCTACTCAAGGTCAGGGTCACACCAGCCTGGGCTACATGGTCAGAGAGCTCCTCTAAGTCTCTTTTCATGTAGTCCAGGGAGGTACGTCTCAGGTCAATCACACCAGCATGGACAATGACGGAGTCATACTTGTACTTGCTTTGGAGTGACCTGAGTGCTTGTGTTATGTGATGGATCCTGGCACCCGACAGGCACCTTCTCCTTGTTCAGTCTGGTGAGCGGGACATCAGTGTGCCGGACAATAGAGTCCCCTATAACAAGTGTATTTGGTGTGTTGTTTGGCCTTATGGGCTGTGACTGTGAGGCACACTGATTTTGTGAGATATGTGATTTGTGGGTATTGTTGAGGGGTGGCTGTTGCTTGGATATCTGCTTAGGAGGTCTTTGCTGTTTACGCAGATTTTTATTTAGAGCCTCTGAGTATGTTTTTGTGTGTTTATGTGTTGGGTATGCAGATGCAATAGGTCTATGTGAGACTGGATTTGTGGTGTGGGTGGTTACCTTTTCCTCCTGACTGACTGTGCCAGTCCAGTTTGGCTGTGTAACTGCATCTCTCACATGTATTAGAGTTTGTTGGAAGGAGGAGAGGGTTGTCTGTGTACATAAGGCAATTGTAACATTGCCTCAAAATTCCCAGATTCACCAGCTGGACTGGAAAGTAACCTTGGAACTGACCCTTGGGCATACCAGATTAGTATAGGGAACTGTTTTTTTTACTGATCAGATTAGGGAAGGGAACTGATTTTTCACTTGATCAGAAAGGACCAATCGGGAGCCTAATACTTATAAGAAGTCAAGGAGAGTGTAGTGCTTTAGTTAGTTAGTGTTTCCTTATAAGAGCTGAGCAAGTGCAGGGCCTTAGAAAGAGAATAGAGTGATTACTTTGAGAGTTTGAACAGTTCTAAGGGAAAAAGTGAAGAGCAGACTTTGTGGAGCCTGGAATAGTTTAAACCTGTTTAGGTGGCGCTGCCCGACGCTGCTCAGTGCGCAAAACCACGCAAAAAGAGAGTTGTACAGTTTTAAGAGAGAGAGAGATCAAGGAGTTTAGAATTGACCCAAAATGGCCAATAAAACTACAGCTTTTAGGTAGTAACCACTCCTCCAGGGACAGACAGGCTGTTCAGTGTTAACCACTCCCACTGGTGAACACAGAGACTTCCCTTTAGCCCAAGTAAGCACTGGCCTTCTAGAAACTTCCAAACAGTTCAGAACAGCAAATCTGTAACTAAACTTTCTTAACTTTCAGAAAGTGGGAAAAAAGCTAGATTTTTTTTGGGTTTTTTTTCTTTTTGTTGTAGTTTAAAGGTAGCAGAGATACACAAGCAGCAAAATAATCACAACAGTGCAATAAATGACGCCACACTTGAGTGCTAGGCCGAAATCATGTAAAATGCAGTTTTTAGAGAAAAAAAAAAACGATTTTAAATTAAGTGCAACACAGGAAATGCAGTAAACAGGCTCTAGATGTGTTCCAAGTACTGTTACTGTTACAGATATAAACTTTAGCAAACCGGAAAATGCCAAAAAGTAGGCGGCAAAGCAGTAAAACTTAACACGAAATCAGAAGAAAATACTTAAAATCACAAAAGTGGCTCCTTTTCTTCTCTCAGTGTTTTCTCCCCTTGGTAGGTGCTTCAGCAACAACTAGCAAGCCTGAAAAGATGCCAAAACCACGAGGTTTATTAGTATTTACTCCTTCTGTAACTGATACAGGATGCACATATAGGTAGCATATTTATGTAGGATTGATTAATATTTTTTCCTTCTGTAGTTCATACAGGATATACATATAGGTAGCATATTTATGTAGGATTTATTAGTATTTCCTCCTTCTGTAATTCATATGGGATACACATATAGGTAGCATATTTATATAGGATTTATTAGTATTTCCTCCTTCTGTAATTCATAAAGAATACACGTATATGTAGTGTATTTATGTAGGGTTTATTAGTATTACCTCCTTCTGTAGTTCATACAGAATACACATATAGGTTCATAGGTAGGTACTAGGCTATTAGCCCTATGGCCTATATAAGCCTAGCCAAAAAGGTAGCCTGGCTTTCACCACCCAAGAAAATGATTTTCCTGTGCCCCTTTTGAACAGAGCTACAGAAGTGATCCCTGAGGTGAATTTCCTATTTCCCATCCAATCATCATGACTTTTCTTGAAGAGTGCTAATGAGGAGCTCTGTTTGACATTGATAGGTAGTCTGTTCCAGAGTATGGGAAGTCTCTGGGACAGGAATCTATCCCTCCAGCATGTTCTGTTTATTGTGGTGACAAGGTTTAGGTCCCTAGAGTGTGTAGTTTGGAGGGATTGGGATTTCTTTAAGTGGAGCATGTCCAACAGCTCTGGGATTAACATAGCTTTGTATGTTAGGCAGTGATCGCCCGGGAGTAGGCGATATGTGATGGATTAAAGCTGGAGTTTTTTGAGATGGTCTGTGTAGGGCATCTGTTTGAGGCCAGTAATCCTCTTTGTGAGGTATTTCTTTGGCCTTTCCACTTGTTGTAGATGTCTTGTGAGGTACATGCCAAAAGGGGCATTGTACTCTATAATGAGTCTAATGAGTGATGAGTAGAGGGGAACAATGACCTCTTTTTTTCTGGATGAGAAATCTTTTGTGATGAGGTGAGCCACGTTGAAGGATTTCCTGACCACTGTGGCGATATGATTACTGTTCACCTGTGTCCCAAGGTCTATTATCACACTTTCAGCGTTAAGTAGACTACCACTTATGTGGTACTTCATGGGCACAGAGTTTTTACCAAAGGGGATGACAATACACTTTTTGGCATTGAGCTTCAGGCCATGGCTTTGACACCAGGCATCTGTCTCAGTGAGGCCCTTTTGTAGTATGTCCACATCATTAGGAGTTTTGATTATGGCTCCTAGTTTGCAGTCATCTGCAAACTTTGTTAGCCAAAGACCTTCTGTGTTAGCCTGTACTTCAGAAAAGTAGATACCAAACAGGAGAGGACCCAGGACTGAACCCTGTGGTACTCCACTTGTCACTGGTCTGAAGTCAGAATTGGAGTCTGCTACTTTCACAGTGTGGGTTCTTTCTGTGAGCCAGTTGGCAACCCATTTTGTGACATAGGGATTTATACCTAGTTTAGTGAGCTTATCGATAATTCCAGAGTGGGAAATGGTGTTGAAAGCCTTGGGAAGATCTAGATAAGCTGTGTGAACCACCTTACCCTCATCTATAGCTTTGGTGACTGCTTCAAAGAAGTCAGTCAGATTTAGGATCCATGATTTGCCTTTTACAAACTCAAACTGGGTAGGGTCCAGAGTTTGGAGATTGCCAATGTCTTTGTTTATGAGTTCCATGATGATACATTCCATGGCCTTGCAGACCAGGCTTGTCAGGCTAATGGGGCGGTAGTTCCCGGGGATGTTATGGCTCCCCCTTTGTGGAGTGGGATAACTATTGCTGTGCTCCATTCAGTGGGCACAAAGCCTGATGTGAGGCTATGATTGAACATGGTACTTAGGTAGGGTGCCAGTTCATTCTGTAGTTTGCGTAAAGCGCAGCCTGGGATATTGTCAGGTCCCATGGATGTTGTGTTCTTGGCTTTGGAGTGTGGGTTTTTTACCTGTGCAGCCGTGATTACAGAAACTTTGCATTCTTCCAGTATAGAGATGGGCCCTGTAGGGGGTGAGAGGGGTGTAAAGTTAGCACTGAACCTATCTGCCAGGATGTTGGCAATATCAGTTGGTTCTGTATATTTAGTGCCATTGTGCTGTAACTCAGAGCAGATCTGAGTGTTGCCATTGAGATTCTTGACATAGCTGTAGAATGCTTTGTGGTTGTCTTTAGAGTCAGTGGCAATTTTGTTTTCGTAACTAGCTTTGGAGGATTTTATGAGGGATCTCAGCTTCTTACTGAGGTTGACCAGGGAGTTCCTCCAGTCATGCGATTTTACTCTTTTTTGCAACAGTTTATTTCTTCTGTTGTAGAGTTTGTTTATGGCAGAGGACCACCAGATTGGCTTCCGTTTTTTGGAGGATAGCATCTTGGTTCCATTAGGGATAGCATGATCCATGGACTTGTCTAAGTTCTTAAAAAGTGCATTTGTGTAGGATTCAGCAGTCGTACCTCTATTGTCCATCTGCATGGGTGTCATGAAGTTTGCCACTTCTGTCTTAAGAAGTGTGAAGTTGGCTCTGGAGAAGATTTTTACAGTTGTTTCCCTAATTGGGGGTGGAGGCAGGATGTGGATATCTAGGGTGATTAGTTTGTGGTCAGATCTGACCAACGAGGAATTGACCTCTGGTGTGGAACACCAGTTGCCCATGTTGGTAATGACCAGGTCTAGGATATTGCTGCCCCTGGTGAGGGTGTAAATACATTGATCCAAGGCGTTGGAATTTATGAATTCCAGAAAACATTGAGCAAAAGAGTTGGTATATGAGTAGTTTTCCCAGTTAATGGTGGGGTAGTTGAAATCGCCCATTATTAGAGTGTTGGGTCGTACCCTAATACTTTCCAGTATATCAAGAAATGAGGAGTGGGAATCCTGAGGTATGGTGGGGGGGGTCTGTAGCAAGCTACAGTTTGGATTGCAGTCTTGCCCAGAGTTAGTTGCATTTGGATAATCTCAATGCATTATGCTGTGCAACTAGCCTGGAGGTGTGGATATCCTTAATGAATATGGACACATCGCTACCTTTAATGCTTTCTTCTGGGTTAGGTGGCGGAAAGGTGTGGTATGATCTATAGTCTGGTAATGCAGGGGTGCTCTATGGAGCTTTGAACCAGGTCTCTGTCACTGCACAGATGTCGATGTTCTCCATTTTAAGCAGTGCCTCGAGTGAGTGCATTTTGAGGTTTAGACATCTAGCATTGAGTCGCATTACCCTCAGATTTTGCTTGCTTGTACCTGTTACAGTGGTGAATTTGTCATTTGAACCTTGCCTAAAAAAGGCACTATAGGGGTGGCAAGAGCCTTTGCCAGTATCCGGAATCCCAAGGGTGAAAGGTGCTGGCCATCTCTGGCAAAGCATCGTGGTGTGTCGATCATGTCGTTCCAGGCAGACAAATACAGCATCCCCTTAGAATGACACCAGAAGCTTAGCCAATTGTTGAAGTCAATCATTTTGTCCTTGTACTGTGGTATCATTCTGGGTGATGGTAGGATACTACTCAGGGCTAGGGTCATACCTGCCTGGGCTACAAGATCAGAGAGTTCCTCCATGTCTCTTTTCATGTAGTCCAGGGAGGTACGTCTCAGGTCATTCACACCAACATGGACAATGACAGAGTCATATTTGTACTTGCTGTGGAGTAACCTGAGTGCGTGCATTATGTGGTGGATCCTGGCAACTGACAGGCAGCTGACAGTAACTTTCTCCTTATTTAGCCTGGTGAGTGGAACATCAGTGTGCCTGACTATATAATCACCTATGACTAGAGTGTTGGGTACGTTATTATGCCTTATGGGCTGTGGTTGAGTGGCACACTGAGTTTGTGGGCTATGTGTCATTTGGGTTGTGTTGGGGAGTGGAGTTTGCTTGCGTTTCTGCTTTGGAGGTCCCTGATGCTTGGGCAGGTTTTTATTGAAAGCCTCCACAAATGTAGGTGTGTATTTTGTGTTTCTGTGTGTGTGTTTTGGTGGTGTAGGTTTTGAGGGACTATGTGATGAGTGTGATGCGGTGCAAGTGTTTACCTTCTCATCTTGACTGTCTAGTCCAGTCTTGGGTGAAGAGAGGTTTGCTTCCAGTTTGGCTATATAAGTGCATCTCTCACAGGTTGTAGTGTTGGATGGTAGGAGGAGAAGGCTGTCTGTGTACATGAGGCAATTGCTGCATTGCCCCAAGATGCCCAGATTCATCAGGTAGACAGGAGAAATCACCAGCAGCTGACTCTTAGATATGCCTGGATAGGTGCTTATTTATTAAGTACTAAAAACTGTTTTTCTCTAGACAAGTGAGGAGAAATGAGTGCTGTAGTAAGTTGTAGCTTATTTAGTGCTTACAGTGAGTTCTGAACAAGTGCTGAGTTCAAAGAAACAGACTTGAGTGCTGAAACTAGAAAAGTGGCTAGTTCTAAGAAACAAAATTAAACAAGAAGGCTTCCCTCCAACACAGAAAGACTTGGGGGCTCAGAAGCCTACAAACAGTCTAGACCATTTACAGGAAAGGCAGGAAACAAGCTTAACATTTTTTTTTCTTTCCCAGATGCTCTCTTTGTACACAGTAGGAGTGCCTGAAATCAGAATATGATCTCACTGCACTCAGTTGAGTGACCAAATATGATGGGCCCAGATGGAGTAGCCAAACTCAAATTTACAATAGGGGCAGGCAGTTTCAAAGCCACCAAGATTAACACCAAAACAAAACCAGGGAGGGTGGGTGGGGAACTAACTGAAAAAACAGACTCAAAACTTATGTAGGATTTATTAGTATTTCCTCCTTCTGTAATTCATACAGGATACACATATAGGTAGTATATTTATCTAGGATTTATTAGTATTTCCTCATCCTGTAATACATACAGGATACACATATAGGTAGCATATTTATGTAAGATTTATTAGTATTTCATCCTTTTGTAATTCAAACAGGATACACATATAGGTAGCATATTTATGTAGGATTTATTAGTATTTCTTCCGTCTGTAATTCATATGGATACACATATAGGTAGCATATTTATGTAGGATTTATTAGTATTTCATCCTTTTGTAATTCATACAGGATACACATATAGGTAGTATATTTATGTAGGATTTATTAGTATTTCCTCCTTCGGTAATTCATACAGGATACACATATTGGTAATTTATTTATGTAGGCTTTATTAGTATTTCCTCTTTCTGTAACTCATACAGGATACACATATAGGTAGCATATTTATGTAGGATTTATTAGTATTTCCTCCTTCTGTAATTCCTATGGGATACACATATGGGTAGCATATAGATATAGGTTCATAGGTTCATACTAGGCTATCTGCCCTAGGGCATTTATAAGCCTAGCCAGAGTGTGTTTGGCTTTCGCCACCCATTTTAAATTAATTTTGCTATGCTCTTTTTCGAGGTTAGTATAGTGTGCCTCTGTCTAACAGTAACACAGAAGTGATACCCAGGGTAAACCTATGATCTCCCATCCACTCATCAAGATTCCTCTTGAAGAGAGTCAATGAGGGACTCTGCCTAACCTGGACTGGGATTTTATTCCAGAGTGAAGGGAGCCTCTGGGTTATGAATCTGTCCCTCCAGCATGTCCTATTTATTTCACTGCTGAGGTTCAAGTCTCTCGAGCGTAGCTCGATGGGATTTGGATTTTCTGAGGTGCAGCATATCCATTAATTCCGGGTTGGACATGGCTTTATACATCAGGCACAGATCGCCTCTGAGCAGGCGGTATGCCACTGAGTAGAGCTGGAGTTTCTTTAACCGGGCAGCATATGGCATCTGTTTGAGCCCTTTGATCCTCTTGGTGAGGTACTTTTGAGGTCTTTCCAGTTGCTGCAGGTGTCTGGTAAAGTACATCCCAAAAGGGGCATTGTACTCAATTATGGGCCTGATGAGGGATGAGTAAAGAGGCACGATGACTTTCCCTGATCTAGATGTGAATCCCTTCATGATTAGGTGGGCTATATAAAATGTTTTTCTAGCCAATTTGGCCACGTGGTTGTCAAATGAGAGATTGCTATCAACTTGGGTCCCCAGGTCCCTAATTACTTCTTCTGTACTTAATGGATTACCACCTATGTGGTAATTTGTGGGCACTTTGTTTTTGCCAAAGGGGATGACTATACACTTTTTGGCATTTAGCTTGAGGCCATGGCTCTGGCACCAGTTGTCTGTTTCTATGAGGCCCTTTTGGAGGATGCTTGTGTCAGCTGGAGAGTCGATTATGGTGCCCAGTTTGCAGTCATCTGTGAACTTGGTCAGTCACAGTCCATCCGTGTTGGCCTGTACCTCCAAGAAATATATACCGAACAAGAGAGGTCCCAGGACTGAGCCTTGTGGGACGCCACTTGTAACTGGTTTGGAGTCTGACATGGCTCCAGCAATTCTAACCATGTGGGTTCTGACTTTGAGCCAGTTTGCAACCCATCTAGTGACATAGGGGTTTATATTTAAGCTGGTGAGCTTATCTATAATGCCAGAGTGGGGTATTGTATCAAAGGCTTTTGCAAGGTCCAGGTAGGCTGTGTGGACCACCTTCTCCTCATCAATGGCCTTGGTGACTGTTTCAAAGAAATCGAGCAGGTTTAAGAGGCAGGATCTGCCCTTAACAAAGCCGAACTGGGTAGGATCCAGTGTCTGTAGGTCCCCAATATCTTTATTTATAAGGTCCATGATGGTCCTTTCCATAGCTTTGCAGACCAAGCTAGTCAGGCTTATGGGGCGATAGTTTCCAGGATCCGTTGAGGCACCACCTTTGTGGAGAGGGACCACTGTTGCTGTACGCCACTCTTTGGGTACATATCCTGTAGTAAGGCTGAGATTGAACAGTAGTTTTATGTTTGCGTTTAGCTCTTCTTGGAGTTCATGTAGGACGTAGCCTGGGACACCGTCTGGTCCCATTGATGCTGTGTTTTTTGCTTTTGCTATGTAGGATTTATTAGTATTTCCTCCTTCTGTAAGTCATACAGGATACACATACAGGTAGTATATTTATGTAGGATTTATTAGTATTTCCTCCTTCTGTAATTCATATGGGATACACATATAGGTAGCATACTTATGTAGGATTTATTAGTACTTCCTCCTTCTGTAATTTATATACATACTAATTTATGTAGGATTTATTAGTATTTCCTCCTTCTGTAATTAATACAGGATACACATATAGGTAGCCAATTTACTAGTATTTCCTCCCTATGTAATTCATACAGGATACACATATAAGTATATTTATATGGGATTTATTAGTATTTCCTGCTTCTGTAATTCATATGGGATACACATATAGGTAGCATATTTATGTAGGATTTATTAGTATTTCCTCCTCCTGTACTTCATATGGGATACACATATAGGTAGCATATTTATGTACGATTTATTAGCATTTCCTCTTTCTGTAATTCATATGTGATGCACATATAGGTAGTATATTTATGTAGGCTTTATTAGTATTTCCTCCTTCTGTAATTCATATAGGATACACATATAGGTAGTATTTTTATGTAGGCTTTATTAGTATTTCCTCCTTGTGTAATTCATATGGGATATACATATGGATATCAGATTTATGTAGGATTTATTAGTTTTTCCTCTTTCTGTAATTCATATTGGATACACATATAGGTAGCATATTTATGTAGGATTAATTATTTCCTCCTTCTGTAAGTCATATGAGATACACATATAGGTAGCATTTTTATATAGGATTTATTAGTATTTCCTCCTGCTGTAATTCATACTGGATACACATATTGGTAGCAGATTTTTGAAGGCTCTATTGGTCCTGTTGCTTCTACTAATACATAAACAAACTGGATATCTTTCTTCCACATTGGTCTTGCTTCTTCTTGCAAATATTGATATTTTATGACTTTCCGTCTTTTTGTATGTCATTTTTCCATATTGCTATAGTTTCTGCCCGCATGCCTTGATATTTTATAACTTTAAAAATTTCAGCTCTTGAGATACTTTCAATGAGTATAGCAATTCTCAGAATCAATGCTTCTATCCTTTATACTAACTACAATATCTGGTTTTCTTGCTTCAAACTTCTAAGCTGTTGTTATTGGCTTATCCCAAATGATCATCAGTTCTGTGTTTTTCAGTAATCCTTTGTGGTTCAGGTTTCCAATACCCCTCAGCAACTTGTATGTTATACTGGTTGCACAGTTTCCAATATAATAATCAAGTATTTCAGTATATAAAATTTCAGATATTAGTGTATCACAACTTGCAACAAGATAAGAGACTGTTTCAATTATGTACTGCAAAACCTTTATCTGTATCACCTACCCTTTCTGTGGATTTTATGAAACATTGGGTAAGTAGTCCAGTAAGTTGACCTGCCTTATTAACATTTCATCTTCTGGTTTGAATTTGCCTTGCTTGTGTGGTTGTTCTTGTAGTTTTCTGTATGTACATTCCACTACAATTCTGGGCTTTCAATTTTCTCCTTTTTTCGTGATCGCATTCCTTTTATTCTTCTTCTTTTAGCACTTTCTACTGTGACCCCATTTTTGTCCATTTCTCATTTAATGTCCATGCTATTCTCAATAGCATTTACTAACTAGAGGAAATATGTCATCTTAGACTTGTTTTCTCCATGGTATAGAAGTTTTACTATGGCTCAGATGATGTTAATAAATGTATATGCAATCCTCAAACAATCTATACATGAGGCCAATTTCAAGGACACCCATGTCTCATCCAGACAAAGGGATATATTCAGGCCAAACAATGGTTCTTGCATATAATTTGATGATTATAAAACAGTTTTCTTGTTTTCCTATCATACTTATCTAATATTTTTTCAGAGCCCAGTCAATCATACCAAAGCTGTAAGTTAGAACAGGAAGGGTTGGGAGGGTGGCCTAATGGTTAAGGTGTTTGCTTAACAAACACAAGGTGCAGGGTTTGAATCTCACAAGAGATAATTGGCTAAGCTTAAAATGGCTCACAAGAGCAGTTAGCTTAGTACTAATCTATGAACCTATGAAGTGCAGGTTGATTTAGAGCTTGAACGTTATTCCTAGATATCAAACCAGTTTTCAGTATTAGTTTCAGTCTTTTAAAATATTTCTTACTAAGCTTTGCTCTTATCTGTTCATGCTTTATTCCTGCTCCTTCATCTATTCCTAGATATTTATATACTCCCTCTTGTGCAATTTTTTATACCTCATTCCTTCACAAGTTTTATATTTTCTGCATTATTCAAATTTCCTGCTATAAATGTTGCTTTAAAGGTTTTAATTACTTGTAGCTGAACTTTCAGAAGTTTGTCAGATGAGCGATGCATTCTTAGATAATCCAAAAAGGCAGGTGACATGTCTTTGGACAAGAAGATTTTCTTGCAGTCAGACTGAATCCGTGACCTAGGCTAAGTAAAGAGCTTAACAGATTGAGAGCAAGGCAACGTAACTGTAATGGTTACAAAAAAATACACCTTAGAATATTCCATGCTTGATTTTTACTCCCTACAGAGTAATTTCTCCTATTTTCTTGGTTCGACTGCAAAGTGGTTTGCCACTTTTTCTTAGTAATTGCAACATAACTTATAAATGTGTGGTGACTCTTGTACATTTGTGAGCATTCTATAATCTTTGAGTGAGGAATACCGTTAAATGCTTTTTTTGTAATCTATCCATGCCATACTGAGATTTCTGTTCTTTTTCAAATGTCTATTATGGCTTGTTTAGCTAAAGATGATCCTTAGTTCAATAGGGATCTCTTTTATTCCCCTTCTGTTCTAATGTCATGATCTAATTTTATCTAGGCGACTATCTACTTGGCCTGTATCAATTCCGCAATTAACAGCTCAGTGCAAAAAATAACAAAATGTATCAAGATAAATCACCATGGCTGATACACAGCAGTATATAACTCCACACGACTTCTGGTATGAAGAAAGTCCACTTTAATCAGCATAAGAAATAGGATTAGTGTTTTCACAACATAAGTTGCTTCATCAGATCACGCACACTAAAAGCCAGTTATATAACAGTTGCTAGATATATAAAATGACTTTGTGGCTTTTAGTGTTTGTGATCTGATGAAGCAACTTATGTTGTGAAAGTGCTAATCATACTTCTAATCATATTTCTTATGTTGATTAAAATAGACTTTCTTCATACCAGTTGTGTGGAATTATATACAGCTGTGTATCAGCCGTGATGATTTATCTTGATATATAGTTTATATGTTGTTGTTGGAAGACAAGTTATTGAATAATAGTTTATAGGGTGATCTACAGGTTCACTTTTGAAGTATGAGACTGTTTTCCCCACTGTTATCCAGACCACTGTTAGTCAATTCAAAGTGCACCTACTGTAGGGGTAGTTTTTTTTCAACATTAAATAATGGTGCAACAATTTTAAAACTTTTAACCACATGTTGGGCACACTGAGTGCAAGTTGTTTTTCAGTTGGGACCCTTTCTTAACTCTACCCGAGTAACAGTCTTCATTCCAGTTTACATCCTCTGTATTAGAATTTACTTTTTTGCTTACTGTGGGTCCTCTGATGCCTTTTCAAAACCCTTGTCTGTCTGAAGGATTTGTAACACATGGCACATTTATAGGGTTTCAGGCATTTTAATATCTTCAAGTCTTTTGAGTTTCTAATACCATAACAGGAATGGACCCCATTCTTAAGTCAAAGTACGATTAAAGTTCATGAAATTAGTATTGTGTCACTCTTTCATGTCAGCTAAAAGTTATCTTCACACCATCCACAATCTGCCCAGTAATGACTCCTTCTGCAATTTGTACGGTGTTACATGAATTGGTGACATTTTTTTTAATTTATTTTTTATTTTACTTTTGTTGACTGGGCTAGTCTAGCTGGATATATGTCCATTTTCAGTAGAGGCCCGGGTATAAAAGCTCCAGGTGATAAAAAAAATGCAGTTTTAACATACATACAGAGACAGCCACATATACAATCAAGATTATGCTAAAAAGGCTATACATAACAAAAAGGTTGAGACAAAGGTATATACAGTCAATATGCAGTATGGTACAAAGGTGTAAGGTACAGAAGTTATACTTGATGCACCAAGAGGAATTAAATTCAAAGTGTCTATTGGTTACAGTTCCTGCTTTCATTGGTAGTAAGCAGCATTTAACTAATATAAAAAAGTAGAATTTAAGAGATTATACAAAGTAAAGGAGAAAGGATTAGTCAGGATTGCTACAAGGGCATAACCAGTGTGATTTCAGGTGCCTTTTGAGTTTTTGTATAAAGAGCGGCAAGGAAGGGAATGATATAAGATCATCAGGTAGTAGGTTCCAGTTTTTACCAGATGTGTTAGAACAGTGAGTCCTCTGCCAAGCTGTTGGACTTACTTATGCTGACTAGTTGTTTATTAGAAGATCGTAATGAATTAATTTTTTTTATACGGGATTATAAGGTTTGAAAGTATAGAGGTGTTGCTTGGGTGATTTAGGATCTTGTGGGTTATGGTATGTTGAGACAGTTGTAGCAGGTTTTGTAGTTCAATCCAGCCCAGCTGCTTTAGATTCAGAAAGTGATGGGTTTGGAAGGGATTACCAGTTGGCTAATTTGAAAAGTTTTTTTTTTAGACAGGTTAGTATATATGGGGGAGGCATAGAGAAGTGTAGAGATAAGATGGGAGTGGACAATGGTAGATCTTGCTACTGGTGTAAGGAATGACTTAATCCTGTATAGGGACCCCATTTTTCTGTTGACTGTTTTAATAGTGTTATTAATATGGGTGTCAAAGTTGAGACTGTTGTCTATTGTAATACCTAGGAGTTTGGTGTTAGAGTCAGGGGATATGAGGGTGTCATTATTAGATACGACTGAGAAATCAATGGGGGAGGGACTTGCCAGTAGGTATAAAGAGGAAGAGCTTTGTTTTTTTGGGAATGATGAGGAGGCAACGTTTTGAGAACCAGGTCTCCAATGTGTTAAATACTTTCTGAGTTAGGGATTGCAGTTCTGATGCAGAGTTGGCTGAACATATGAGCATTGAATCGTCTGCATATTGTATGCAGGTAGCTTCAGGAATAGCTAGGTATAGATCATTGACAAATATTGAGAATAGGAGAGGTCCTAAAATGGAACCTTGAGGGACCCTAAGGATTACTGGTAGGTGGGAAGAAAGACTATTCTCCCAGAGCACTGCCTGCTGCCTATTAGTAAGGTAGGAACTAAACCATTGTATAGTCTGAGTGCTAAGTGAAAGAGATTTCAGGATATTTATAAGAAGCGAATGGTTTACCATATCAAAGGCTTTTGAAAGATCAGTAAAGAGTGCTGAAGAGAGAACATTGTTATTATGGTTTCTGTTAATGAAATCAGTGAAGGATAGGAGTGCAGTAGTAGTAGTAGTACTGTGAAATGGTCTAAAGCCATATTGGCTGTTAGCTAGTAAATTGTGTTGAATTAAATGGTCAAGTAGCCGGTGATGAATGCATTTTTCCATTATTTCTGCTAAGGGTGATAGTAGGGCAATAGGCCGATAGAATATTCATTTGAGTTGCCCCCTTTATGTAATGGTATAATGTGAGAGATTTTCCAGATGTCAGGTATGGTACCCTCATTTATGGTTCTATTAATGAGGATGGATATAGGAGGATGGATATAGGATATGCTACTGATTTGGCTGCTTTTTGCAAATATTCAGCTGAAATTTGGTCAGCTGAAGGTTTTTGGATAAGCTTAAAGATGAATTTAGTAGAGATGAGTTTCAGGTGGAAAGTAAGGAGGGGATTAGGAGAGGAGGTACGAAGGCTAGAGTTACCTGGGGATAGCTGGCAGGCTAGAGATTGAATGGCCTATGTAAAGAAGGTGTTGAAGGTATTAGCAGTTTGGATGGGAATATTATGATTAGCATCATGTGAGGTTGGTGTACTAGAATGACCTGGGTGTAGGAGTCTATTGATACTCGCCCAGAACCTTTGTGGATTATTTTGGTTTCTTTTTTGTAGCTTGCTATAAAAGTTCTTTTTATCTGACAGAATAGCTTTTTTTGTTACATTTTTCAAGTGTCTAAAAGTTTGCTGGTCAGTAATATTTTTGGTAGCACGCCACCTAGATCAAGCTTTGTTTCTGACTAAGATTTTCTGCTTGGTTTTGACTTGATTCTAATAGAGTGTTTTGGAGCATGCTGGTCAAGGATAGTCAAGAATTTTTCATTGAAGTATTTGACTGCCTCTTCAAGTGAGAGTGTTTTTAGAGGAGTCCAGTCACAAGCATTCAACTCACATTGAAATAGTACTGGGTTAAAGTGCTCCTACTACTATTGGAACTGTCTGGGTATCTTTCTAGCATATGGCTCTCTTTTCTGCCTGCAGATCAAGGTATTTTATGACTTTGTGTCTCTCTGTATGCAAGACACTGCAGTCACTAGGTGTGGTGATTTCAGAGATCAATGTTACTTTTGTCTTCTTTTCTTGGACCACTATATCTGGTTTTGTAGCATCTATCTTTTTAACTGCTGGTATTGGGTGATCCCATGTGATACAAACTTCATCATTTTCTGTGATTGTTTGTGGCTCATGTTTCCAGTGCTTTTCAGCCACTTCGATACCATAATGTTTGCACAATCTCCAGTGTAACAGTCTCGAATCTCCAGTGTAACAGTCTCGACACACCATTATGCCTTTCAGTATACAGTCCCTCTGCCATTAGTGTGTCGCAACCAGCAACAAGGTATGCGACTGTTTCCAGTTCTGTTTTACAAAACCTACATATGTCTGTTTCTCTCACATGTTCAATGGACTTTGTAAACCAGCATGTATGTAGCCCACTATCTTGGGCTGCCAATATTAACCTCTCATTTCTTTTTTTGAATTTGCCTCTCCTTAACGATTCCTGTGTTTGTTCTTGATCAACATCAGGCTCTTCCAGAAGTTTTCTATACTTGCAACTATATTTATGTTTTTGCCTTCTCATCTGGTCCTTCACCTTATATTCTTTCTTTTGTTTTTTAGCACATTCAGTTGCTGCCTGGTTTTTATCCACTTCTGGTTTGATTTCCATTCCTGCTTGACGTCAATATGCCTCTGCTAAATTAAACAAAGATGTCATCTTAGCTTTATTCTACTCATGTTTCAAAACTTTCACTACATTTGAATCTTGTGAGGTCAGTAAATATGTGTGGAATCCCATGATTGCAGATCTATACATGTAATCAATTTCAAGGAGGTCCATCCCTCCTACGGAATGGGCAATATACAATCTTGGTATACATTGATTTTTATAAATCATTTGGTAAGCATGAAACATCCTTCTTGTTTGAATATCCAATCTATCCAACACTTTTTGGGGTCAGACCATCACTCCAAAACTATAAGTCAGGACAGGAAGAGCAAATTGATTTATGGCTTGGATCTTGTTCCTGGATGTCAATGCTGTTTTGAAGATGTATTCTAAAGTATTCCTTACTGAGCTTTATTTGCATTTCTTCATGTTTTATTGCTGATCCTTCATCAATTCCCAAGTATTTATACACTCCCTCTTGCACAAGTACTTTTATATCACATTTTTGTCCCAAACTGATGTTTTTCTGGTGCTGCAATTTTCCTTTTTTAAAGGTTGCTTTTGCACATTTATCAAGACCGAATGACATTCCAATATAAGCTGAAAAAGTTTTGACAACCTGCAGCTTTGCTTTCACTTCCTCTTCTGATGAACTATACAGTTTTAAATCATCGACAAACAAAAGATGAGAAGTCATTAAATTTTGTTGTTTTTTAGAATCCAAATTGTAGCCATGACCTCAGCTGTTAAGTAAACAGCTTAATGGGTTCATAGCAAGGGTGACAGAGAGTCATGCTTTTTTGTAGTCAATCCATGCCATACTTAGATTCTTCCCCTTCTAACAATTTTCCACTATAACTTTGTTTAACAACAAATGGAGCTTTGTTCCATATGACTTTCTTATATTGCCCCTTTGTTCTACTGCCATAATTGAGTTTTCTTCTAAATGACTATAAACTCTGTCAACATCAATTTCCATGTATAGTTTATACGTCGTCGGAAGACAAGTTGTCTATAATTTTTAGGGTAGCTAGTAGGTTCACTCTAACGTAAGAGCATTGTTTTTCCTGTTGTTAACTAGGGCGGTGTGTGTGTTTGAGTGTGCATATAAATAGCTATTACTCATGGCTAAATCCTCATGCAAAGAAGTAAATACTTTAAGCCAAAAGTTAGGCACTGCATCTGGGCCTGGGGTTTTCTAGTTAGAGTCTTTTCTCAACTTTATTTCAATCTCTCTGGCTGTTATTTCATCCCATTTCATATCCTGTACCTTTAAACTTCTTATTCTTTCTTTTACTTCTTCTATCCATTTAGCATCTTTGTTATGTTCCACAGGATCTTCACAGATACTTCTCCAAAATGTATCTACTTCCTCTTTTTTTGGCGGTCTTTCAATTCCTTTTACCTTATTTACCAATTCTCTATAAAACTTTTTTGGGTCATCAGTAATTTGTTTATTTTGTGCTTTTCCCTTATATTTATCTTTGTATCTTCTAAGTCTTTCTGCCTGTTTTGAAATTTTTAGTTTGTTATCTCCAATAGTGCATAATAGATCCTGGTCTGTTCTAATACTGCGCATTGTTTTTATCACATCTATCTTTCTTAATATTTTTGTTGATCTGTTCCCTCTTCTATAATCTTCTTATAGGTTCATAGGTAGGTACTAAGCTATCGGACCAAGGCCTTATGTAAGCCTAGCTACAAGGTTCCCTGGTTTACGCCACCTAAGAAAGTTATTTTCCTGTGCCACTGTCAAGCAAGGACACAGAAGTGATCCCCAGGGTGTATTTCCTATTTTTCATCCACTCATCAAGATTTTTCTTGAAGAGTGCTAATGAAGAACTGTGCTTGACATAGATGGGTAGCCTGTTCCAGAGTATGGGAAGTCTCTGGGAGAGGAATCTATCCCTCCAGCATGTCCTGTTTATTGTGGTGACAAGGTTTAGGTCCCTAGAGCATGTAGCTTGGAGGGATTGGGATTTCTTTTGGTGTATCATGTCCAACAGCTCTGGGTTTGACATAGCTTTATATGTTAGACAGAGAGATCACCTCGGAATAGGCAATATGCTATGGAGTAAAGCTGGAGTTTTTTAGGTGGTCAGTGTAGGGCATTTTTTTGAGGCCAGTAATCCTCTTTGTGAGGTACTTCTGTGGCCTTTCCAGCTGCTGCAGATGTCTTGTGAGGTACATTCCAAAAGTGGCATCGTACTCTATAATGGGTCTAATGAGTGTCGAGTAGAGGGGAACAATGACCTCTTTTTTCCTGGATGAGAACCCTTTTATGATGAGGTGTGCCATGTAGAAGGACTTCCTGACTACTGTGGCAATGTGACTATCAAAGGAGAGACTACTGTCCACCTGGGTCCCAAGGTCTCTTATCACACATTTGGTGTTAAGTAGATTACTGCCTATGTGGTAGTTCATGGGTACAGAGTTTTTACCAAAGGAGATGACACTGCACTTTTTGGCATTGATTTTATGATGAGGTGTGCCATGTAGAAGGACTTCCTGACTACTGTGGCAATGTGACTATCAAAGGAGAGACTACTGTCCACCTGGGTCCCACGGTCTCTTATCACACATTTGGTGTTAAGTAGATTACTGCCTATGTGGTAGTTCATGGGTACAGAGTTTTTACCAAAGGAGATGACACTGCACTTTTTGGCATTGAGCTTGAGGCCATGGCTCTGACACCAGGCATCTGTCTCAGCGAGGCCCTTCTGTAGGATATCCACATCATTTGGGAACTTGACTATGGCTCCTAGTTTGCAGTCATCTGCAAACTTCATTAGCCAGAGGCCTTCTGTGTTAGCCTGTACTTCAGAGAAGTAGATACCAAACAGGAGAGGTCCCAGGATGGAACCCTGTGGTACTCCACTTGTCACTACTTTGAGGTCAGATTTGGAGTCTGCAACTTTTACAGTGTGGATTCTGTCAGTGTGCCAGTTGGCAACCTATCTTGTAACATAGGGATTTATACCTAGTTTAGTGAGTTTAGCTAAAATTCCAGAATGGGGGATGGTGTCGAAAGCCATGGCGAGGTCATGACAGGCTGTATGAACCACCTTACCCTCATCTACGGCTTTGGTGACTGCCTCAAAGATGATGATCAGGTTCAGGAGGCATGATCTGCCTTTCACAAACCCGAACTGGGTGGGGTCCAGAGTTTGGAGGTTACCAATGTCTTTGTTTATGTGTTCCATGATGATACATTCCATGGCCTTGCAGACCAGGCTCGTCAGGCTAATAGGGTGATAGTTCCTTGAATCAGTGGTGGCTCCTCCTTTGTGGAGTGGGATAACTGTTGCTGTGCATCATTCAGTGGGTACAAAGCCTGATGCGAAGCTATTATTGAACATGGTGCTTATGTGGGGAGCCAGTTCATTCTGAAGTTCATGTAAAACACAGCCTGAGATGTTGTCCGGTCCCATGGATGCTGTGTTTTTGGCTTTAGAGAGTGCAACTTTTACCTGCGTAGTTGTGATTACAGAGACTCTGCATTCTTCCTGTATAGATATGGGCCCTTTAGGGGGTGAGGGGGTATAGTTAGAACTGAACCTGTCTGCCAGGATGTTGGCAATATCAGTTGGTTCTGTAATTTTCATGCCTTTGTACTGTAACTCAGAGCAGATCTGGGTGTTGCCATCAAGATTCTTGACATAGCTATAGAATGCTTTGTCATTGTCCTTAGAATTATTGGTGATTTTGTTTTTCGTAATGATACTTCGTCTTAGCTGCTTTATAGTTTTCTCTATTCGATATTTCCATGACGGTATTCACTTTCACCCCTTCTTTTCCTTCGCTACCCTATGTTCCTGTGGTAGAACTTTATCAGTTATTAATTTTGCAGTACAGTAATATATTCTGTTTACTTCTGTCATATCGCATGGGTCTTTATGGATGGTCCTAATTACTGTGTTTATTTGTTTTATCAAGCTTCTGACTTTTGGGGTTTTATTAACCTTCTGCAGTCTAGTTCTCTCATTGATCTTGACATATATTTCATAGTTTAGTGCTAAGCTAACTGCCCTTGCGAGCCATTTTAAGCCTAGCCAATTATCCCTTGTGAGACTCAAACCCTGTACCTTGTGTTTGTAAGGCAAACACCTTAACCATTAAGTCACCCTCCCAACTTGTTTTTGTCTATTAAACCAAACAACTCTTGATTTAATAGACCTGTCCACTGTGGGTACTTTGATGAGATATCATATTACTCCTCCGTGTAAACTTCTTGTCACACATGGTACATTTGTAGGGCTTCTGACCAGTGTGAATCATCATATGTACTATTAAAGTCTTTCTATCTGCAAAACTCTTGCCACATGTAACACATTTGTAAAGCTTCTCTTTGTTGCATATCTGCTCATGTAATGGCACATTATTTTGTCTTTTCCCATGTGACTTTATTGATCAGTTAAATCATTAATTTTGAATGCTACACTGTTGTTGTGATTAAGCTGACTGCATGTTATTTCCATGTGAGTTTGTAGATGCATTTCTATTATGTTTGTTTTTATAAATCCATCATCACTTTCCTTACGGTTATGTCTGGTTTCAGAATACACTGTGTTTTCCCTTGTGATTGACATCTTATCTGAGAAAACGTTGTTAAATTTAGCATCCTGGGGTTTCTCATGGGATGAGTGGAGACTCTGGATCCGAGAGAAATCTACATCCCTGTTGACTTAAAATAATAAAAAAAAAACACAGTGTCTAAGAATGTTTTCTTATCATGAGGCTTACGGTGTACATTGTATATTACTGTGTCCTAGCACAATGCCTTTATTTTTTAATTTTTAAATGTAATAAACAAAGAATAGACTGTTGTTACAAAGAATTACAATAACGAATATTACAAAAACTCTACCTGTCATTATGCTTTACTGCTAAAAAACTTGAAAAGACACAAAATCACTGGAAAATTAAAAAAAGTACAGTTTTGTACCTACCATAAATGTAGATGTTCGAGTGCTAATACAGCTGCATTCATAACAGATGGGTTCTCCTGCAGTCAGGTGGGTCCTCGGTCGGCCGAATTACAAAGTCTAGGTCCGGCGTCGGTTGTTGTCGCTTCTTCCCTGACGTCAGTGCGACAGGGGTATAAAAGAACCAGCCGACGCCATTTTCTTCAGTTTTTCTTGCCCCAGATGTCAGGTGCCCCCAGAAGGAAGGCAATACATAAATTTGTGCAATAATGCAGTGCAATATAATCAAAATACAGTAGTTGCAAGCAAATACATCATAAAAGAACACACCCATCAGGTTGTATGAGGATGTGTTAGCCTATAGGCCTGTCCCAAGAGGGGAAGGAGGGAGGGAAACCTGGACTGCAGCTGTATTAGCACTCGAACATCTACATTTATGGTAGGTACAAAACTGTACTATGTTCATCGTGCATACAGCTGCAGTCATAACAGATGGGTAGAATCCCAAAGCTAAGAAAGGGGTGGTAGGCACTAGGAGGAGCCAAAATGCCCTTCAAGACTGCAGTGGCAAAGCCTGCTCTAGATTTGGAGTATAATGGTAGGTTGTAGTGCTTGGAGAAGGTATGCACAGAACTCCAAGTGGCTGCTTCCAAAATATCCTTGGTAGGAACTCCTCTGAGGAAGGCTGCAGAGGTGGCTGTGGCCCTGGTGGAATTAGTCCTAATGCTTGTAGGTACAGTTTTGCCATGAAAGGAATAGCAAAAGTGTATGCAGTGGGCTATCCATTTTGAGATTGTCTGTTTGGAGATTGGCTTTCCTTGAGCTCCTACCGCATAGGACACAAAGAGCTGTTCTGATTTTCTGAAAGGCTTTGTTGTGTCCAAATAACAACACAGTTGTCTGTGGATGTCCAAGGAATGTAGTAATCTCTCTCCTTTGTTTTGAGGATTAGGATAAAAAGTAGGTAAATGTATGGCCTGATTTAAAGCTACCCTGGATACCACTTTAGGCATAAAGGACGGGTTGGGTCGTAAGGAGACTCTGTCCTGATGGAAGATGATAAAAGGCTGGACAGCCATGAGACCCTGTAGTTCTGAAACTCTATGAGCTGAGGTGATAGCCAGAAGGAAAGCTGCCTTCCAGGACAAATATTGCAAATCTGATGAGGCAGCTGGCTCAAAGGGAGGCAAGGTCAGTTTTTCCAGAATGAAATTAAGATCCCAAGCAGGTATTGGTTGTTTCCTTGGAGGTCTTAAATTCTTAGCCCCTCTGAGGAACTGTCTTAAGAGAGGGTGAGAGAATAAAGGTGGATCAGTGTTGTATTCTGCAGAAATGGCTGAGGCATGGATTTTGATGGAGGAGAATGAAAGTCCACTGCTAGCAGATCAGCCAAATATTGTAGTATTTGAGGTAAATTCAGTTTTCCAGGATCCTGGCCCTTTTTCTCATTCCAGACAGAAAACCGTTTCCATTTTGCAGAGTAAGCTTTTCTAGTTGATGGCCTTCTGGCCTCCAAAATGACATTCTGCACCTCTTTGGAGAGTAGGGCCTGTTGTGATGCTAAGGAATCTTCCATGCGGCTAGATTGAGTGTTTTAGCTGGCTGTGAAGAGTTTTGAAGCTGTGCTGAGTCAGAAGAAGAGGCATTAGAGGCAGGGTCCATGGTGGGGAATGCGTCAGGCTCCTCAGGAGTGGGTACCAGTGTTGCCTTGGCCAGTCCGGAGCAATGAGAATCATCTTTGGTCTGTCTGCTTTGGTTTTCAATAGAACTTTGGGAAGCAGAGGAAGAGGTGGGAAGGCATAAACTGTCATTGATGTCCAACTGAAGAGAGCGTCCACTCTCCAGGCCTTTGGATGGAAAATCCTTGAGCAGAATTTTGTCAATTGATGATTTTTGTGGGAGGCAAAGAGATCTATGTCTGGCCTTCCCCATTCTTGGATTATTTCTGTAAAAACTTTTGGATGCAATTTCCATTCGTGTGGATCTGTCATATTCCTGCTTAGGTTGTCTGCCAGCGTGTTTTCCTTGCCTGGCAAGTACTGTGCTTGTAGTTCCATTTGTAAGTCCATGGCCATGTTCCAAAGTGACATGACCAGTCTGCATAAGGGGTAAGAATGTGTGCCTCCCTGTTTGTTTATGTACAACATAACTGTGGTGTTGTCCTTTCTTATCAATAGTTGATCTGGTTGTAGAAGGTCCTTGAAAGCTATAATAGCATTTATTACTGCTAGCATTTCCTTTTGATTGATGTGAAGGTGCTTTTCTTTTTGGGACCATTTGCCCTGAATGCACCGATCTGTCATGTGCACCCCCCAGGCATTGTCCGAGGCGTCTGTTGTGATGACTTGATTTGCTTGAGGCTTGCTGAATGGAAGACCTGTGTTTGTTTGACATGCTTGAGCCCACCACAGAAATTCCTTTTGCAGACATGGAATTAGTGGTATTATTGTTTCCAAGCTGTGGCTGTGTTGACACCATATGTTTTTCAGGTACCATTGTAGTTTCCTCATATGCAGCTTTGCACATGGGATTAGTAAGATGCAAGATGCCATGAATCCCAGAGCCTGCAGGATTTTCCTTGCAGTCAGCCTGGTGCAATTTGCTAGTGTTCTGAAGTATTGAATTAGTTGCCCCTGCTTCTCTGGCGTGAGGTAGGCCATCTGGGTGTTTGTGTCCAAATTGGCACCCAGGAAAATTATCTTCCGAGAGGGTATTAGCCTTGATTTCTTTTTGTTGACTGTGTATCCCAGAGAGTTCAACAACATTATAACATAAGCCAGATGTTTCAGAAGAATGTGCTTGCTGTCCGCTTGGATCAGGCAGTCGTCCAAATAGGGGTATATTTGTATCCCTTGAAGTCTGCAGTAGGCAATTACTGATGCCAGGCATTTCGTGAATACTCTGGGCGCAGTAGATAAGCCAAAGGGCAATGCAGAGAATTGATAATGAGTTGAACCTGCAAGAAATCTGAGGTACCTTCTGCAATTTTGTCTTATTGGGACATGCAGGTATGCCTCCTTGAGGTCCAATTTTATCAGCCAAGACTCCTTGCCCAGCATGGGAAGAAGTTGCTGTAGAGTGAGCATCTTGAATTTTTGTACGAGTAGAAACGTGTTTAGGATGGATAGGTCCAAAATAGGTCTCCAGTCTTTTCCCTTCCTTGGTACCAGAAATAGCCTGGAATAAAAAAGTACAGTTTTGTACCTACCATAAATGTAGATGTCCGATAGATATGCAACTGCAGTCATAACATATGGGTTGTCCTGCCTCAGGCAGCCCTCGGTCGGCCGGATTCCAAAGTCTGGGTCCGGCGTCGGCTGGTGTCATCTCTTCTCCGACGTCAGAACGGCTGGAGTATAAAGGCATCGGCCGATGCCATCTTCTTCAGTGTTTCTTGCCCCAGATGCCAGGTGCCCTCCTAGGAAGGCTAAATTTGGTGAATGGATAAACAATTCCAGACATGCACAACAGTAATAAACAGATACACCATAGGAGATACCCCCAGCTAATAGGAATAGGGGTAGTGGACCCATAAAGAAGGTTGCAGAGGGGTAGGAGGGTGGGAAAATCTGACTGCAGTTGCATATCTATCGGACATCTACATTTATGGTAGGTACAAAACTGTACTATGTCCTTCAAGAATGCAACTGCAGTCATAACATATGGGTTGAATACCATAGCCAAGCTGGGGTGGTTGGAACTAAGAAAGTGATGGTGTAGCTAAAATGCCCTGCAGGACTGCCGAAGCAAAGCCTGCTCAGGATCTGGAGTATAAAGGCAGGTTGTAGTGCTTGGTAAATGTATGCACGGAGCTCCATGTAGCAGCCTCTAGAATGTCCTTTGTAGCCACTCCTCTTAGGAAAGCTGTGGATGTGGCTATAGCTCTGGTGGAGTGTGGCCTAATATTGGCTGGCACACCTTTTCCATGAAAAGAATAGCAGAATCTGATGCAGTGTCCAATCCATTTGGAAATTGTTTGTTTGGAGATTGCTTTTCCTTGTACTCCAGCAGCATAGGCTACAAACAGTTGGTCAGACTTTCTGGTGGCCTTAGTTCTGTCCAAGTAGTAGCGTAGTTGCCTGTGTATGTCCAAAGTATGCAGCAGTGCTTCTCCCCTGTTTTGAGGATTGGGGAAGAAAGTAGGCAGGTGAATGGCTTGATTTAGGGACACCCTGGAAATTACTTTTGGCATGAATGAAGGATTGGTTCTTAGAGAGACTCTGTCCTGATGAAAAATGAGAAAAGGAGGTACTGCCATGAGTGCCTGTATCTCCGAGACTCTTCTTGCTGATGTGACTGCCAATAGGAAAACCATTTTCCATGAGAGAAATTGCATTTCTGAAGTTGCTGCTGGTTCAAAGGGAGGAAGAGTTAATTTTTCCAAGACGAAGTTGAGGTCCCATGCAGGTACTGGTGGTTTCCTGGGAGGTTTGATATTCTTTATCCCTCTTAGGAACTGTCTTAGCAAAGGATGTGAAAACACAGGTGGATCACAATTGTATTTTGCTGAGATTGCTGAGGCATGAATCTTTATGGAAGAATATGAGAGACCAGTATGAAACATTTCCGCCAAGTATTCCAATATCTGAGGTATACTCAAGACTGTTGTATCCTGACCCCTGTTAGCATTCCAGATGATGAATCTCTTCCACTTGGCTGAATAGGCTTTTCTGGTGGAAGGTCTGCGTGCTTCCAGTAAGATCTCTTGAACTTTTTTTGGAAAGAGAGATATCGGAAGGAGTTATGGTAACCTCCAGGCTGTCAGATGCAATGTTTTCAGGTTTTGATGAACAGTCCTGTAATTGTGTTGTGTTAGAAGCAGAGGCCATAGGGGCAGAGGCCACGGTTTGGTCTGAGTTATGCTCAACAGCAATGGGTACCAGTGCTGCCTTGGCCAGTCTGGAGCTATCAAAATGCCTGTTGGTTGTTCTGCTTTGATCTTCAGTGTCACCTTGGTCAGCAGTGGTAGAGGAGGGAATGCATAAATTGCTAGGGAATTCCAGCTGAAGGAGAGAGCATCCGTTTTCCAGGCTAGAGGATGGTGGGTCCTTGTACAGAACTTTTCCAGGTGATGATTCATGTGAGAAGCAAAGAGATCTATATCCGGTCTTCCCCATGTCCTTGTTATTTGTGAGAAAATGTGAGGATGCAGCATCCATTCATGTGGATCCAAGAAATTTCTGCTCAGCTTGTCTGCCAGTACATTGTCCTTGCCTGGCACAAACTGGGATTGCAAATGTATCTTCAGACTTAGGGATTTTTCCCAGAGAATCATTGTTAGTCTGCAGAGGGGATAAGAATGAGTGCCTCCCTGCTTGTTTATGTACCACATAACAGTGGTGTTGTCTGTCCTTATTAGCAAATGTCCTTGTTGTAGTGATTTTTCAAAAGTCTCGATTGCATGTATCACCGCCAACATCTCTTTTTGGTTTATGTGCAGATGCCTTTCCCTTGGTGTCCATTGACCTTGAATGCATCTGCCCTCCATGTGCGCCCCCCATCCGTGGTCCGAGGTGTCTGTTGTAATCATTTGGCCTGCTTGAGGTTTGTTGAAAGACATGCCTTTGTTTAACTGACTTGTTTGAGCCCACCACAAAAATTCTCTTCAAAGACATGGAATGAGTGGGATTACGTCCTCTAGGCTTTGGCTGTGTTGGGACCATAAGCTTTTTAAGTACCATTGCAGCTTTCTCATATGAAGTCTTGCCAAAGGTATCAGAAGAATGCAAGATGCCATGAACCCCAGGGCCTGCAGAATTTTCCTTGCAGTCAGCTGGGAGAGCTTTGCTAGGCCTTTGAAGTACTCTGGTAACTGCTGTTGTTTTTCCTCTGTGAGATAAGCCATTTGTGTTTTTGTGTCCAGTTTGGCTCCTAGGAAAATAATCTGTTGGGATGGCAGAAGTCTTGATTTCTGAATGTTGACTGTGTATCCCAAAGCCTGTAGTAATTGAATGACATAGTCCAAGTTTGCTGTCAAGGTTTGTTTGTTGTCTGCTTGTATGAGGCAGCCGTCCAGGTAGGGGTATATTTGAATCCCCTGGAGTCTGCAGTGTGCCACTACTGATGCCAGGCATTTCGTGAACACTCTGGGCGCAGTAGATAAGCCAAATGGCAATGCTGAGAATTGATAATGCTCTGTCCCTGCAAGAAATCTGAGGTATCTTCTGCAGCTTTGCCTGATTGGGACATGCAGGTATGCCTCCTTGAGGTCCAGAGTGACCAGCCAAGACCCCTTGCCCAGCATGGGAAGGAGTTGCTGCAACGTCAGCATTTTGAACTTTGGCACAATTAGATAAGTATTTAGAGTAGACAAGTCCAGTATAGGCCTCCATTTGATTTCCTTTCTTGGAACAAGGAACAGTCTTGAATGAAATCCCTGGCCTTGTTCCTGTGGAGGGACCTTTTCTATTGCTTTTAACTTTACCAGCTTTGAAACTTGAATGAGTGCCTCTGCCCTTTGATGAAGTGGCAGGTTTGGCATGCCGTGTCTTATTGGTAAAGTATGGAAGTGGAATCTGTAACTTTTGTCTATTAAATCCAGAATCCATTTGTCCTTGGTTAAAATATGCCAGTTTTTTGAGAATAAGGATAATTTTCCGCCCAAAGGTGCTTCTCTTTGAACCTTTGTAGGCGGTATGAAAGTCAAGTCATTGTGGTTGTCCTTGTGGTGCAGCTGGACTGCCTGCGCCACTTCTTTGATTTGGTGGTTGCCATTGGTGGCCCCTGTAGGAGCCTCGGTATTGCCCTCTACCTCGGGCACGCCTGTTTTTTCCCCTTTGAAACTTGTCAGTGTCTGGAAAGGACCAATTCTTTGAAGGCCAATTCCTGCTGAATCTGGGTGGCTGAACCTGGAGGAAATCTTTGACTGTCTGTACTGATTTAGCTTTTTCCTCAATGGACTTCAACACATCTTGTGCATTAGCACCAAAAAGCTTCTGTTTTTCCAGAGGTGCATCAAGTAACTTTACTTTAACATGGTCTGGCAATGGCTGATCTTTTAACCAAGCATGTCTACGTATAACAGCCCCAGTCATAGCTGCCCTACATGAAGCCTCCAATGCATCATAACCACACTGAAGAAAATGATTGCTAACCTGCTGAGTGTTATGCACTAGATCCTGCAATACCTTTCTATCAATAGGCTCAGGAGAGGCTAGCTTTTTCTGTAAATCATCCAGTAAAAACTCCTGGTACTGAAACATATGAAAAAGGCAGTTAAGTGACCTCATGGCCAGGGTGGTAGAGGTATAAACTTTCTTACCCCATCTCTCCAGGGACCTAGCTTCCCTATCGGCTGGCAGTGGATTCTTGGCTGTGGAAGTAGCCACTCCCTTGGGGCCCTGTGAAATAGTTTCTAGATCCACAGAATGGGCCTTAAAGAGATGTTTGTGGGTGTCAGGGACCCTATAATATCTGTCTGGCTTGACAGGAGCAGGCGGGAGAGAATCAGGGTTAGCACTGGAGTCGGAGAAAACATCATCCAGGACATCCATAACTGGAGGGATAGCTAAAGGTCTGTGCTGGGGCAGCTTGAGGAAGGTACGTAGCCTTTTCCTGGAATCAGAGAATTCCTGACCCTGCCATTTAAAATGCTCCCTCATAGAGTGAAGGACTTCACCGAACGAAAAATCCTCTGGAGGAGAGGCAGAGGGAATTGATTCCTCAGCATCAGAGTCCTCATAGGCCTGGAAGGATTCTTCTTGGGTATCATGTTCAGAATCCCCAGAGGCCTCATCTGAAGAGAGGTTGTCGGCCTGCTCAATTCTGGGCCTTTTCTCTGCAGGCGGCTGAGAACCTCTGTCTGGATGAGGCTGAGACCCCCTGATAAGAGAAATAAGATCTGCAGCAAGAGACATGATCTGTTTATCAGAAGAAGGGGCCTGGGCAGTAGGTTTAGGATGGGCCTTGGCCTGGCTGGCGGCCTTAGCACGTGCAAAGGCCTTGATGGACATGGATACAGGAGGCCTAGCTGCCCCACATGCAGGACTAACCTTGTCCACAGGAATGGTGTCGGGTAGATCCAGAACTTCGGTTTCTGGAGGAAAATCAACAACCGGCACCGGGGTAGACTCCGAGACCGGAGGACGTGTTAACGCTGTGTCGTCAGCCTGGAGTGGTTGAACTACCACTTCCGAAGGGACCGAAGCACTCGCGGAGGGTTTAGGAGGAGTATCGGTGGAGGACGCGGGCCGAGGATGTCGGTCCCGGTCCTTTCGGTTTTTGGTAGATTGAGTTGTCGGTTGTTCCAATGGCATGATATAAGCAAAAGAGTCACCGAAAAAGTCTTCGGCAAATTCTGCCCGGCGCCTGAGAGTGCGCTTATTAAAGCAAGCACAGGCAGCACAGGCTGAGACGTCGTGGTCTGGGCCCAGGCAAGGGAGGCAATAAGAATGGAAGTCCTTATGAGGTATTGAAAACACAGGAGCTGACCGACCGGCACTTGCGAACTGCTTCTGCTTCTGGCACCGCGCGGCAAGAAAGACTGAAGAAGATGGCGTCGGCCGATGCCTTTATACTCCAGCCATTCTGACATCGGAGAAGAGGTGACACCAGCCGACGTTGGACCCAGACTTTGGAATCCGGCCGACCGAGGGCTGCCTGAGGCAGGACAACCCATATGTTATGACTGCAGTTGCATTCTTGAAGGACATCCTTCGTACGTAGGTACCTCTTGAATAGCTTTCATGTTTATGAGATCTGTAATTTGCCTTTGTGCCTCTACCCTTTGATTGTGTGGCAGGTTTGGCATGCCTCTCATTTCTGGAAGGGTGTGAAAATGGAATTTGTAGCCTCTGTTTATAATGTCCAGGATCCATTTGTCCTTTGTGACAATATGCCAATTTTTTGAAAATAATGCCAGCTTTCCTCCTAAGGGGGCTGCCATTTGAGAATTGGTTGGCATGCAAAGGGGAAAGTCATTGGGTTTGCTTTCTGAAAGATTGCGAGTTATCCTCACCACCTCTTTGTGTAGGTGCTTGCCATTGTCTGCCTGTAAACGATCCTTGGGATTGTCCTCTGCCCCTCGGGTGCCTGTATCTGCCTCTTTGGGGTCTGTCCGTGGCAGGAAAGGACCAGTTTTTGGAAGGCCAATTTCTACTAAAACGTGGGGGTTGTACCTGTAGAAAATCTTTCACAGTTTGCATTGATTTAGCCTTTTCCTCCATTTTCCTTAATACCTCCTCAGCATTAGCACCAAATAGTACATCCTTTTGAAGAGGGGCGTCTAGTAATTTAGCTTTGACATGATCAGGCAAGGCTTGTTCCTTGAGCCAAGCATGCCTACGTATGACTGATCCTGTAACAGAAGCTCTGCATGAGGCCTCTAGAGCATCAAAACCACATTGTAAGGTATGCTTACCCACTTGTTCTGCACTATGCATCAAATCCTGCAACTCCTTCAAGTCTGGTTGTTCAGGTTGTGACATTTTACTTTTCAATTGTGATAACAAAAACTGTTGGTATTTTAGCATATGAAACTGACAGTTTAAGGCCCTCATGGTTAAGGTAGCTGAAGTATATACCTTTTTTACCCACCTATCTAAGGATCTGGAATCTCTCTCGGAAGGTAATGGATTTTTAGCAATGGAGGCCTTAATTCCCTTGGGGCCCTGTGAGATAGTTTCTGGGTCAGCTGCATGGCTTTTGTATAGAAATTGGTGAGAGTCAGGAACCCAGTAGTACCTGTCAGGCTTGACTGGAGCTGGAGGTAGAGAGTCCGTGTTAAGGCAGGCCTCTGAGTAAACATCATCTAGGATGTCCAAGACAGGAGGTAAAACCAGAGGCCTGTGCTGAGGTAGCAAGAGAAATTCCCTAAGCCTTTTCTTGGAATCTGAATAATCTTGGCCTTCCCAGTGGAAGTGTTCCCTTAAGGTATGCAAAGTTTCCCCAAATGAGTAATCCTCAGGGGGGGATACAGAAGGGATAGACTCCTCTACATCAGAGTCTTCAAAAGGGGAGTAAGGATGTTCCTGATCATCAGAGTGCTCTGAAATAATGGAGCCCTGATCAGAGGAGGGGGAATCTTCCTCCACTCTGGGCCTTTTGTCCGGTGGGGGCTGAGAACCTCTGATAAGAGTAATTAAATCCTCAGCCATTTTAAGCATCTGTTTCTTAGGCATGGGGCCTGTAGACAGGCTCTGTGTAGCTGGTCTCTTAGAGTGCATGGTAGCTTTAGACTTAGTGAAAGCCTTGATGGAGAAAGAAGAGGAAGGTCTGAAGACACCTTGAGTGGAGGTGGACCTGTCCACATTCTGAGTTTCAATGCCAAGAGTGGCTTCAGTATCTGTAGTCGGGGTGTGGGCCGAGGAGCCTGCGACCTCGGGCACAGGAGACACCGTCAAAGAAGTGTCGTCGGTAGTCAGGGGCTGCGTAGGCACCTCACTGAGAACCGGACCACGTGTAGTCGGTTTTGGCGTGGTGTCGGAGGAGGCCGCGGACCTCGTGTGTCGGTCCTTATCTTTGCATTTTTTTGACAAAACTGGAGTCGGAGTATCCAATGACATAATATAGTTAAATGCTTTCCCAAAATAATGCTGGGCGAACTCTGCCCGATGCTTAATAGTGCATTTGTTGAATGCAGCACAAAAGCGAAAGACCGAGACGTCGTGGTTTGGGCCTAAACAAGGTATACAGAGGGAATGGAAATCCTTATGCGGTATTTGCTTCCCACAAGAAATACAATTATTAACTTTGTCTGACATCGGTCTGAGGCAAGAAAAGTTTCCCCAACGGGGTACTTAGCTTTTAAGAAGACTTCGGTTTCCAAATATTTGTAATCTCAGGAGCTGGCCGACCGGCACTTGCTAACTGCTTCTGCTTCGGGCACCGTGCGGCAAGAAAGACTGAAGAAAATGGCGTCGGCTGGTTCTTTTATACCCCTGTCGCACTGACATCAGGGAAGAAGCGACGACAACCAACGCCGGACCTAGACTTTGGAATTCGGCCGACCGAGGACCTGCCTGACGGCAGGAGAACCCATCTGTTATGACTGCAGCTGTATGCACGATGAACATCTGCTCCAAACCAAGACCAAAAGACACGGACACCAAAGGTTAGCACTTTCATTCACTTTAATATGCTGTGAACTTCATCAGAAAAACAGTCTAACCACCTAAAACAGCATTTAAATACTTAATTAGCAGTCACATGACTGAATAATCATAGTTTAAAAAGAAAGCTCATTTTTATAAATGTAAAAAAATACATACAAAAATCCATATAGTGGAAATAGTAGAAGTAGAAAACATAATTAAAAAGTTTTTTGTACATTCTAATAAATTTCATAAAATGAAGTTTTAAAAAAACGTTATAGGTTAGTTTGCAAAAAACATTTTATGTTAATGGTGTCATTTAGACCTGGTGCAACATCTGCACCCAAGTAAATTTGCCATAAGAATTCTTTGCATTCTAACCAGGTTTTATAATCACCCGAAAAGGTTTCTTGACTGACAGTATCTATCGCTGAAAAAATTTTTTGAAGTCAATACAAATGCCAGCATGTTTTGCCAAAGCATTGCTTTGTTCTTTTTTCTTAATTGCTAAAAGATGTTCATAAATACATCTTCTTAAACACCTAGTAGTCTTTCCTATGTAATAACTTGGGCAGGATAAACATTGTGCAACATATACTACCATTTCACTTTGACAAGTGTAATATCCTTTGGCCCAAAAAGTTCTTTTTATATGACTAAATTCCACTGAAGACGTGTTACTGATGTACCTACACTGTCTACAAGAATTACAATAACTACCTTTTTTTTCTGAATGAGTGCACTTTTTATTTCAGTTTTGTTGTTGCAACCCTGTTCTAATAAACTCTTAATGTTTGTAACTTTTTTGTAAGTAAACAGAGGTCGCAGTCCTATAATCTTGGCTAAATCTAAATTACCTGGTACAATTTTCCAGTTGTCAACTATAATTTTTCTAATGGTCCACATCTCGTTAACTACAGGAAGAGAAATGAAAATGTAAAGCTGTTGTTCAAATTCTTGGAGTGGTCACTGATACCCTGTCCTTCATTCAGTGCTTCAAATTGGGTGTGACCTCTCAAAATTGGACGTGCTTTGCTGTCTCTTAACTTTAGAACTTCATTTTGTATTTGGTTCAGCCATAATCTGTCATAACCTCTAGCCTCAAATAAAGTTCTCAAAATCTCCATTTCTTTTGCAGTCAGTATCTGATGTAGTTAATCTACTAAGTCTAATTAGTTGTCCTTCAACAACATCCTTTTTCATATGAGGAGGATGGAGGCTGTCTCTATGTAGACCAACAAGGGAACAAGAAAACACCAATGTGGTCCAAAACAGTACAGGACAAGGGGAAGGGCAAAGGCAGGAACAACAAAAAGTGGTAGTTGGCAAAGAAAATTCCCATTATGATATTGAAATTGTGAATCTTTCCCATATGTTTACCACTGCAGGCATGTGAAGTTTTGAAAAAAGGTTTACCATTTATACCAGCAAATTCTTTTAACCTAGCTAAAGTTATTGTGGACTTTAGATTGTTCCTTAGAAAATTGACTCCATTTCTTTTGTAAAGTCAGTATCTGATGTGGACCATTAGAAAAATTATAGTTGACAATTGGAAAATTGTACTAGGTAATTTATTTCCACAGAAAAGATAAGGGAACAATAAAAAATCTAGGAGACAAGAAACTGGCATCAGATATACATTGACATACAGTAATGATATTTCTTCTGTATGTCAAGCAATAAAGAACAACTGAAAAATTCTAATGATGGATGATAAATTTAAATCAATGGTAGGTCAGAATCCAAGATTTACTTTTAAGAACAAACCCAATTTAAACAGGTTGCTTTGCCAGACAACTCAAGATGTTAAAAAGAATTTAACCAATCAGAAAAGTACGTTTCCCTGCTACTGATGGAAAGCCTGTCCCGATATAGACAAGGATCATCGATTTTTACATCCTGTAAATAAACGGGAATTTGGTACTAACAAATATGTGGATTGTAACATAAAGGACCTGATTTATTTAGCCAGATGTAACAGTTGCACAGCATTCTATGTAGGGAAGACAGAGTATTTAAAGAGAGGATTTTGTGGCACTATAGTGATATCAGACTGGATGTTAGAACAAATGCTTTAGCATGTCATGTGCAGACGCATCACACTTACCAATTCTTATTTTCCTCTTTAGAAAAAGTGGACTTTAGCATTAGAGGTGGGATATTAAGAATCAAATTGAAGTAATAGAACTGAGGTGGATAGCAGACCTGCGAGTAGATAAGCAGCCTGGACTTAATGGCATGGTCCCTTTAAAACCATTACTGAAGGGTAGGAGCCTCAGGAAATGATTAGAGGATTTACTTATTCACCTGTCTCTAAAGGCTGTTTATGGATCTGAAGAAGGCAGTTTGCTGAAAGCGCTTTTCCTCTAATAGCTGCTTTGTATTTTTGTGATTTTAATCTGTTCATTAAATGCTTTTTTGCCAGAGTTTGAACATGGAAGATTCTCCTATCTCCGTGGCTGAATGGTGATTTTGCCATTACTCATTTACCTTGTTTATCATCTGTTCTCTTGGTGAGCTGACATTCTTTTTTTTTATCTTTGCTTTGAGATGATTCTTTGTAAATTTGTGATGTTTGTTCACCAATATGACTTATTTTGTTATGGCTGGATAAGGTAACATTGACTTCATTAACCTTCCCTCTTCAGGACAGTTAAGTCCTTACAGTGGAAATAATTGCACTTTGGATTCGATCATTCATTTATTGCATCAAGATTTAGAAATTTATAAGTCAAACTTATTTTGTCAGCAATTGATAAAATGAATGGGTTGCTGACAAAACAATGTACAAACGGTAACATCAAAGTAAATTCATTTAACAATGGAGAATGGTGTAGTTTGAATTTACCAGGTATTAGTTCCATGGTAACTTCTTCAAGGACTAGTTTTAATTTAAGGAACACTAGTGCTACGGTGGCTTCTCCTGTAAGGAATGGTTCTTGGTCCAGTGATTCCACGCTTGTTGTAGGAAAACATTATAACAGTTTTGATTTCGTACATAATTTTGCTGATGGACTGTACACTGATCTCTGTTCAAATAATCTAATTCCAACTCCAAGTATCAATGTTTACAGTCGGAGGTTACAAACATGAACTGTAAGTCCTCGATTTTTAGTTTGGAAAATAAGGTAGTTAAACTAAAGTCACTTGAATATGACAAAGTACAGTTTTGTACCTACCATAAATGTAGATGTTCGAGTGCTCTTACAGCTGCAGTCATAACAGATGGGTTATCCTGCCATCAGGCGGGTCCTCGGTCGGCCGAATTCCAAAGTCTAGGTCCGGCGTCGGTTGTCGTCGCTTCTTCCCTGATGTCAGTGTGGCAGGGGTATAAAAGAGGCAGCCGATGCCATATTCTTCAGGTTTTCTTGCCCCAGATGTCAGGTGCCCCCTGAAGGTAGGCAAACATAATGTTATGTAAAGATGCAATGCTGATAAATCAAAAACAGTAGTTGCAAGCAAATACACCATAAAAGAATACCCCAAAAAGGTTGTATGAGAAATGTTTGTCATAAGGCCTGTCCTAAGAGGGGATGGAGGGAGGGAAACCTGGACTGCAGCTGTATGAGCACTCTAACATCTACATTTATGGTAGGTACAAAACTGTACTATGTTCATCATGCATACAGCTGCAGTCATAACAGATGGGTAGAATCCCAAAGCTAAGTAAGGGTGGTAGGCACTAAGTGGAACTAGGAGGGGCTAGATGCCCTGCAGGACTGCTGTGGCAAAGCCCGCTCTAGATTTTGAGTATAGTGGGAGGTGATAGTGCTTGGAGAAAGTGTGCACTGAACTCCAGGTGGCTGCTTCCAAAATGTCCTTGGTAGGGACCCCCCTGAGGAAGGCTGCAGAGGTAGCTGTGGCTCTGGTGGAGTGGGATCTGATGCATGCAGGCACAGTTTTTCCATGAAATAAGTAACAAAAGTGTATGCAGTGGGCTATCCATTTTGAAATTGTCTGTTTGGAAATAGCCTTTCCCTGACCACCTGCTGCATAGGACACAAAGAGTTGCTCAGATTTCCTGAATGGCTTTGTTCTGTCCAAATAGTAATGACGTTGTCTGTGAATGTCCAAGGAATGTAGTAGTTTTTCCCCTTTGTTTTGTGGATTAGGATAAAAGGTAGGTAAGTGGATAGTCTGATTCAAAGCTACACCGGATACTACCTTTGGCATAAAGGTAGGGTTGGTTCGTAAGGAAACTCTGTCCTGATGGAAAATAATGAATGGTTGCATAGGCATGAGGGCCTGTAGCTCCAAAACCCTGCGTACTGAGGTGATAGCCAGAAGAAAGGCTGTTTTCCATGACAAGTACTGTAACTCTGTTGAAGAAGCTGACTCGAAGGGAAGAAGGGTCAGCTTTTCCAATACGAAGTTGAGGTCCCAAGCAGGGACTGGTGGTTTCCTTGGGGGTTTTATATTCTTTGCCCCTCTGAGGAACTGCCTTAAGAGAGGGTGAGAGAATAAAGGAGGATCTGTGTTGTATTGTGCAGAAATGGCTGAAGCGTGGATCTTGATGGAGGAGAAGGAAAATCCATTGTTTAACATCTCAGCTAGGTACTGTAAAATTTGAGGTATATTTATTACCCAAGGATTCTGTCCCTTCTTTTGATTCCAGGCACAAAATCGTTTCCATTTGGCAGAGTAGGCCTTTCTAGTAGAAGGTCTTCTGGCCTCCAAGATGACATCCTGCACCTCCTTGGAGAGGAGAAATTGTTGGGAAATCAAGGAATTCTCCATGTAGCTAGATTTAGAGTTTTGAGATTGCTGTGAAGGGTTTTGTAGTTGTGCTGGGACAACAGAAGAGGGACTAGGGGTAGGATCCATGGTGGGGAATGTGTTAGGCTATTCAGGAGCGGATACCAGTGTTGTCTTGGCCAGTCTGGAGCAATGAGAATAATTTTCGGCCTCTCTGCTCTGGCTTTTAATAGAACTTTGGGCAGCAGAGGAAGAGGCGGGAAGGCATAGACTGTCAATGTTGCCCAATTGAAGGAAAGTGCGTCCACTTTCCAGGCCTGTGGATGATAGGTCCTTCAACAAAATTTTTTCAACTGGCAATTTCTGTGGGTAGCAAAGAGATCTATGTCTGGCTGACCCCATGCCTGAGTTATCTTTGTGAAAACTTGAGGATGCAACTTCCATTTGTGCGGATCTGTCATATTTCTGCTTAGGTTGTCTGCCAGTGTGTTTTCCTTCCCTGGCATGAATTGTGCCTGTAGTTGAATTTGCAATTCCAGTGCTGTGTTCCATAGGGTCATGGCTTACCTGCACAGGGGGTATGAATGAGTTCCCCCCTATTTGTTTATGTACCACATCACTGTGGTGTTGTCTGTCCTTATCAATAGCTGGCCTGGATGCAGTAGGTCTTTGAAGGTCATAATAGCCTTTTGCATGGCTAGCATTTCCTTTTGGTTGATGTGAAGGTGCTTCTCTTTTCGGGTCCATTTTCCCTGAATGCACTGATCTGTCATGTGTGCTCCCCAGGTGTAGTCTGAGGCGTCTGTTGTGATGATTTGAGTTGCTTGAGGTACACTGAAAGGAAGACCTGTGTTTCTTTGGAAAGCTTGAGTCCACCACAAAAATTCCTTTTGAAGGCATAGAATGAGTGGTATAATTGCTTCCAAGCTGTGGCTGTGTTGAGACCATAAGTTTTTCAGGTACCATTGAAGTTTCCTCATATGCAGCTTTGCACATGGGATTAGTAGGATGCAAGATGCCATGAATCCCAGAGCCTGCCGGAATTTCCTTGCAGTTAGCCTGGTGCAAGTTGCCATTTTTCTGAAGTATTGAGACAGTTGCCCTTGCTTGTCTGGCGTGAGGTAGGGCATCTGGGTGGTTGTATCCAAGCTGGCACCCAGAAAAATTATTTGTTGAGAGGGTATTAGTTTTGATTTCTTTTTGTTGACTGTGTATCCCAGGAAGTTCAACAGTTTTATTACAAATGCCAGGTGCTGCAGTAGTAAGTCCTTGCTGTCTGCTTGGATCAGGCAGTCATCCAGATATGGGTAGATTTGTATCCCTTGTAGTCTGCAGAAGGGGATTGCTGATGCCAGGCATTTCGTAAACACTCTGGGTGCAGTAGATAAGCCAAAGGGCAATGCAGAGAATTGGTAATGGGTTGAACCTGCAAGAAATCTGAAGTATCTTCTGCAATCTTGTCTGATAGGGACATGCAGGTATGCCTCCTTGAGGTCCAATGTTACCAGCCAAGACTCCTTGCCCAGCCTGGGAAGAAGCTGCTGTAATGTGAGCATCTTGAATTTTGGCACCTGTAGATATGTGTTTAGGATGGATAGGTCTAAATAGGTCTCCAATCTTTGTCTTTCCTTGGTACCAGGAATAGTCTGGAATAAAACCCTTGACCTTGTTCTTTTGCAGGTACCTCTTGAATTGCTTTCATGTCCATGAGAGCTGAAATTTGTTTTTGTGCCTCTGCCCTTTGATTTTGTGGCAGGTTTGGCATACCTCTCATTTTTGGAAGGGTGTGAAAGTGGAACCTGTAGCCTCTGCCTATAATGTCCAGAATCCATTTGTCTTTTGTAACAATATGCCAATTTTTTGAGAATAATGTCAGTTTTCCACCCAAAGGTGCTGCCATTAAAGCTTTGCTTGGCAGGTGTAGGGGGAAGTCATTGTGTCTGTTTTCTAAAAGACTGTGATCTATCTTCTGCACCTCTTGGGGTTGGTGCTTGCCACTGTCTGGCTCTGAAAGATCCTTGAGGTTGCCCTCTAACCCTTGGACGCCTGTATCTGCCCCTTTGAGGTCTGTCCGTGGCTGGAAAGGACCAATTTTTGAAGGCCAGTTTCTGCTGAAACGTGGAGGCTGTACCTGCAGGAAATCTTTCACTGTTTGCATTGATTTTGCTTTTTCCTCCATTTTCTTTAGCACCTCCTCAGCTTTAACACCAAACAATACATCTTTTTGAAGAGGTGCATCTAATAATTTAGCTTTGATTTGATCTGGTAAGGTTTGCTCTTTGAGCCAAGCATGCCTACGTATAACAGACCCCATAACAGCAGCTCTACATGAGGCCTCTAAAGCATCAAAACCACACTGCAAGGTATGTTTACCCACTTGCTCTGCACCATGCAACAAATCCTGCAACTCTTTTAAATCTGGTTGTTCTGGTTGTGTCATCTTGCTTTTCAGCTGAGATATCAAAAACTGTTGATACTTTAACATATGGAACTGACAGTTTAATGCCCTCATGGTTAAAGTGGCCGAGGTGTACACCTTTCCCCCCCACCTTTCTAATGCTTTGGAATCTCTCTCTGAAGGTAATGGGGTTTTAGCAGTAGAGGCCTTAATTTCCTTGGGACCCTGTGAAATTGTTTCTGGGTCAGCAGTATGGCTTTTATATAGGAACTGGTGGGAATCAGGAACCCGGTAATACCTGTCTGGTTTAACAGAAGCTGGAGGTAAAGAATCTGGATTAAGGCTGGCTTCTGTGTACACATCATCCAATATATCTAAAACAGGAGGGATAGCCAGAGGCCTATGCTGGGAGAGCAGAAGAAATTCCCTGAGCCTTTTCTTGGAGTCTGAGTAATCTTGGCCTTCCCAATGAAAGTGTTCCCTCAATGTATGCAGGGTTTCCCCAAAAGAGAAGTCCTCGGGGGGGAGACTGAGGGAATAGACTCCTCTGCATCAGAGTCTTTGAATGGAGAATAGGCATAATCCTGGTCCTCAGATAGTTCTGAGGTAATAGAAGCTTGATCTGAGGAAGGCAGTCTTCCTCTAATCTGGGCCTTTTGTCAGAGGGGGGTTGTGAACCCCTGATAAGAGTAATCAAATCCTCAGCCATTTTAAGCATCTGTTTTTTAGGCATGGTGCCTTGAGAGGGGGTCTGAGGAACCTGTTTATTGGTTTTCATGGCTGCTTTAGATTTAGTGAAGGCTTTAATAGAAAAGGAGGAAGGCCTGAAGACCCCTTGAGAAATGGCAGGCCTGTCTAAATTCTGAGTTTCCCCGCCAGAAGTGGCGTCGGGTTGTGTAGTAGGAATGGGGGCAGAGGAGCCTGCGACCTCGGGTACTAAAGACACCGGTAAAGCATTGTCATCGGTAGTCAGGGGCTGCGTAGGCACCTCGCTGAGTACCGGAGAACCGGTAGTCGGCCTTAGCGTGGTTTCAGTAGGTGGTGCGGACCTCGTATGTCAGTCCTTATCTTTGCGTTTTTTGCTCAAAACTGGAGTCGGAGTATCCGACGACATAATATAATTACATTTTTTGCCGAAAAAGTGAAGGGCGAACTCCGCCCGATGCTTAATAGTGCGTTTATTGAATCTTGCACAGAAACGGCAGGCCGAGACGTCGTGGTCTGGGCCTAAGCAAGGTATACAGAAAGAGTGGAAATCCTTATGCGGTATTTGCTTCCCACAAGAAATGCAATTATTAACTTTGTCTGACATTGGACTGAGGCAAGAAAAGTTTCCCCAATGGGGTACTTAGCTTTCAAGAAGACTTCGGCTGAAATACTTTCGTAAATCTCAGGAGCTGGCTGACCGGCACTTGTGAACTGCTTCTGCTTCGGGCACCGCGTGGCAAGAAAGACTGAAGAATATGGCGTTGGCTGCCTCTTTTATACCCCTGCCGCACTGATGTCAGGGAAGAAGCGATGACAACCGATGCCGGACCTAGACTTTGGAATTCGGCTGACCGAGGACCCACCTGACGGCAGGATAACCCATCTGTTATGACTGCAGCTGTATGCACGATGAACATTTACTACCTTGAAAGGTGTACAGAATTGGAGCAAGTGCCCTTATGGTTAAGGGTATATAAATTTACAGACAGTGTTAACTATAAAGACAGCATTTATAATGAATTAGTGAGGATTTATAATAAAGCTGGTTTGAAGGTTTCTTCTTCTTTTGGCTTTTCCCAGTTAGGGGTCACCACAGCAGATCACCTGTCCGCTCATGATTGGAAGTGGAGTTTTACCGTGTCGAGGTGCCAGCCCGGCACCCAACCTTCCACAGAAGGCACACACACACACAAGCACTCATGCTTAGGGACAATTTAGAGTGTCTAATCCACCTACTGCATGTCTTTGGGATGTGGGAGGAAACCGGAGCACCTGGAGGAAACCCATGCAACCACAGGGAGGACATGCAGACTCTGCACAGAAGGCACCCCAGCCGAGGATCGAACTGGAGAACCTCTTGCTGTAAAGTGGCAATGCTAACTGCTGCACCACCGCGGCTGCCCTGTTTGAAGGCTATGCAATGCTTAATAGAATTTAGCCAGTCGAGCCTCCTTCATTTGCAGGATGAAATACATCAGTTGAATGCTTTTATTATTAAACCCAGTGCTTTTCATTTACATTGAGAATTGTATGACATTTGTATTAAGGCTGACCAGCATGTAACCACTTTGATTCAATGTGAAAAGAAAAAATTGGATCAGGATGTTGTAGCATATGCTAATCATAGAGCGTATGTTATTAAAACTAAGAACATCAATACTATTACTGGTGCTACAGGGACTAGTGTAGTGATGGTTAGTAATGGCAATAACCAACTGAATGACTTTAGATTAAATGATGCTTTGAATGAAATTACTAGTACCAGCACCAGTTCCAATAATGAGAATCTTACCATCTAGAACACTAGTAATATTACAAATGAATCGACCACTATTTCCACAGCATCGCATCTTGTACCACAGCCTTCTCCACTTTTTCAGCTGGGTCAGGTCCATGAACACACCCAGTAGAGAATAATGTGAAGGGGAACCAAGGAAAGAAGCGTGGCAGAGGGAGAGGAAGAGGCCATCAATTATGGCCTGTGTGGTTTTTAACTTATCAAGCCATATTTTTTCCATCCATGAATTCAATGTTCTTTTGAAGGGGTTTACTTTCATACCATCTTGTAAAGTATCTTACACAAATGTTATTACTGACTTTAGAGTTTGTACATTTTAAATGATGTCACTGCCAATATTAACAGAATGCATCGTAAGAAAACTAGCCTGTTTAATCCTCCACTCTTCAATACATTAAGTGCTTTTGCCAAATCTTGTGAAAAGACTTTAATAATTTAGTTAAAGGTAAACTAAATACAGAGCTTCAAATTTAAGTTGGTCTGAACAAAATGCCTTACTTCAGCTTTGCCAGTATACGGATTTACATTTTATGAAGGCCGACAATGGCTGTGGGCTGGTGATAATTGAGCAAAGCAAGTATGTTGAAGAACTAACAAAGATGCTTTCTAATGCCAAGCATTATCATACTGTTATCAAAAACTTTGTAAGAGATTATTTTAATGAAATTGATCAAGCTGTATTTGAAATGTTAACTATGATTTTATTGACTTCAGCATTTTCGATTTTTTAATCATTAAGTAACCATAGTTAGGAAGGATGTTTGGGATTCCGAAAATCTAAAAGAATAAAGAAGTTCCACCATATAGACTGATAGTTTCATCCCCTAGACATAAAACTGTCAGTATATCCTGATTATCAGAAGGCACAGTGGTACAGCAGTTTGTATTGTCACCTCACAGCAAGAGGTTCTCCAGTTTGATTCTTGGCTGGGATGCCTTCTGTGCAGAGTCTGCATGTTCTCATTGTGTTCCTGTGGGTTTCTGCTGGGTCCCCTGGTTTCCTCCCACATTAGAAAGACGTGTTTGGAGCATTTCTCCGCATGTCTCTGCTGAAAATTGCCTCGTTCCAAGTCGGACTTTTGTGGTAAATCAATGTGAAATAAATAAATTATTTGGATAGTATTCTTAACCCCACATTCTTCGAAGTAGTAAGTTCTTTCTTAAAGACTTCTGGTCATTGTTAAAACATGTTGAAAGAATACAAAGTCACTGGCGAGGAAGTCCTTTTAGGGACTACTGATGTTAATTCATTGTACAGCAGTACTGACTAAGAGGAGGGGTTAGAATTTATTAGTTTATACTTGGAGAAAATATGTAACATGGACAGAATCAATGTCAATATTATAACTAGTATAATGGACATACTTCTTAGGAATAATTTTTTCCTATTCAATAATCACATTTACCAACAACTTACTGGGGTCACAATGGGGGCTAAAGTGGCCTCTGCTTTCACCAGTATGATCATGTGTTGGTGGAAGGAGACATTTCTTAAGTCTATTTCCTTATACAAGTATGTTAAATGTTACAGGAGGAAAATACACAATTTATTTTTTATCTGGGGAGGCACAGAAGAGTTATTCATCCAGTTTGTTGGTAAGATTAGTCGTAGTTTACCTTGGTTAAACTTCACTATTGGTGGTAAAGGTACTGTAATCAATGTTTTGGATGTTATAGTTAAACTGAGTGTTGAACTGCAGACTTTTGAAGGTAACATCTTTAGAAAGGATACATTTATAACAATTATCTCCACTTCAGTAGCTATCATCCCAATAAGATGAAACTGAACATCTTTCATGGGCAATTAATAAGATTAAGCAGGCTTGTGAGTAAAGACAATTTGTTTTGATTTTTGATTAAACTTTTTCTGAATAGAGGGCATCCAGAGAAAAGAAATACTAATTTTCCTATTTTGGTTAAAGACATTAATTAAAAAGTCAGAAAAATAATGATGTCAAAATGTGAGAATTAGAGAGAGATAAAAGGTGTGCCTTCCCAGTACCCCTAATGATAGATAGTCCAAATATTATCATTAAAGGAAATTGGAAAATAATTATGGGCAGGCCTGAACTTAGTCGAATTATAGGGAGAGAGCCCAGTTTGTTGTCAAAAAGGTTCAGAATTTGAAGTTATTACTAGAAAAGGACCTTATTATAGAATACAGGGTAGGTGCTGACAGTTGGTGCTTTTTCCTATACCAACTGTAGATGATGTTGTTATGTTAGTAACACAAGTTCTTTTTACTTTGAAGATATTGATTACATGTATATACTCAAAAGGAGATATAAAAAGAGTTATGTATGTACCATAACTTGGAATTGGTTCTATCCAGTGTCATTATTCATCACAAATGGGTGTTGGAGCTGACTTCAGATTCGAGCTGGCAACTCTCAGACAGATCCAGAGCTCAAGCTCCTCCCCTTCCCATAATATCCTGCTACCTCTAACCCTCAGATCAAGTTTGCTACACCAATGGATACACATATGAAACTGTGTGAAACTCTAAATATTTCAAAATATCAGTCACTCCAGCCTTCCAGAACCCCCAGAAGGAAGGGAGGAGGAGGGCAGGAATGTGATGAATAATGACACTGGATAGCACAGATGCCAAGTTATAGTAAGTACACAACACTTTATCTGATGCCATCAGTGTCATTATTCATCACAAATGGGTCAGAGTCCCTAGCTTCTAAGTACCATGGATGGTCTCAAGTAAGGATACCCCGGAGCATGGAGGAACCAAAGGAAGCCTTGTTCCTAGACACTAAGTCCAGTTTGTAGTGTGAAATGAAAGTGCAAGGATTAGACCAAGTTGCTGCAGCACAAATCTCATCTAAGGAGAGTCTAGCCAAGAAGGAAGAAGACGTAGCAACAGACCTAGTAGAGTGGGCCTTCACCAGTCTAGACAATTCCAATTCCCTGCTATCATAAATTTAAGAAATAGTACCAGCAATCCACCTGGAAATAGTCACTTTGGAAACTGCCTGATGCTTTCTATTCTGACAGAAAGCCACAAAGAGTTGTTCTGTCTTTCTCTCATCAGTCCCTTTTAAATAAAAATGCAATTGCCTGTGGACATCTAGACAATGCAAGATATGCTTCCCTTTATTATATTAATTAGGGAAGAAGACCGGTAGTTTAATCGACTGATTGAGATTAGCTTCAGAGGCCACTTTAGGGAGAAAGTAAGAATTTGTTCTGAGACACCCTATCCTTATGAAAGAGCAGAAATGGTGGGTTAATGCACAGAGCCTGAAGTTACAAACTCCTCTCAGCAGAAGTAGTGGCTACTAAAAAGGCTGTCTTCTATGAAAGAAATTTAATGTCATATGACCTCACTGGTTCAAAAGGTTTTTGTGTTACGGACATCAGCACCAAAGTCAAATCCTACAGAGGAGATGGATCCTTAATGGGAGGTCTAAGAAGAAAAACTCCTTTCAAAAAAACTTTACACAGTTTGGAAGAAAAGATAGGCCTATCCTTGACATGGAAAGTAGAGATGGCTGCCAACTAGAGTTTAATGGTTGAAAAACTCACCTCATCCTGAAAAAGGGAGGATAAGAAGAGCAAAATATCAGGGATAGGGGCTGAAAAAGGATCTAGATGCCTTTGTCTGGCCCAAATTGAAAACCTTTTCCATTTACTGGAATAAACCTTCTTTGTAGATTGTTTTTGAGAAGCCAAAATAATACTTCTCAAAAGACAAGGAAGCCTGGACAGTGAAAGGATTACTGGAACTGGAGAAACCATGCAGTTAGATGAAGGGTCTGGAGATTGGGAAGTGGATGCCCACAGGGTTGGAAAATGAGATCCGGAATTGGATTTAGTATCCAGGGTGGATACAGCAGATGAGACCTTAGGAAGGGGAATCATGCCTGATGAGACCAGAAAGGGGCAATGAGCATGAGAGAGGATGTCAGGCAATGAGCTTTCTGTAAGACCTTGGGAATTAGAGGGCTAAGAGTATAATCATAGAGGAAATCCAGAGGCCAGTCATGAACAAGAGCATCTATGGGTGACTCTCCCTGATGGGAGGATCAGAGGAAAGTAATTGCTGCACTTGTGATTGATTGGGGAAGCAAAGAGATCACAGCATGGTGACCCCAATGTCAAAGTTTAGCCTTGCCACAAACGGATTCGGGGACCACTTGTGAGGACTCAAGATGGACCTGCTGAGTTTGTCAGCTAACACATTGGAATGCCTGGGTATATGTGTTGCAAGAAGAAAACATCTGGAAGACATCACCCATTCCCACACTGTCATGGCCTCCCTGCACAGTGGATAAGACTGTGTTCCACCTTGCTTGTTGATATACCAGAGAACTGCCATTTTGTCCATTTGAATTGCTATAGTTCCCCAGAGGGAGGCAATCCTGAAAGGCTTGCAATGTTAGAAGGACTACTCTCATCTCCAGGACATTTATGTGCAATTTGGTCTCTATGGGGACCAGATACCTTGAACTGCCTTGCTTTGAAAATGCCTCCCTACCCCAACAGGGAGGCATACTTGGCCACTGGGGTTCCTATTATATAATCAAAGATGCAATCCTTCGAATGCATCTTGATCAAACTTGAAAGCACAAAACAGCAAAATAGCATAACGGCATATAAGCGATTTCTTTCCCTGGGAAAGAAATCGCTTGGCTGCCTCCGTTACTTTGCCATTTTCATCAATGTAGTGCAATCTCAGAGTTGGTATATTTAAGTAGGGGGTGTGGAGGGCACAGCCCCCCACATTGAGGGGTGTGGGGGGCATAGCCCCCCACTTTATGTAATGTTTTGAAGTTTTTATTTTTATTTGATTTTTTTTATGGAACAGCGATTTATTTTCCCTGGGAAAAAAATCACCGTTCTGAGTGTTTGGGATTGTAAGCTTTCACTTACATGGGGTCGATAACTCAGCTTTAGCTTTTTTAGGCATTCGCTGATTTAATGTAGACCCAGTCACTATGGCCTTGGGTGGGGGAAGACAAAATAGCCTGCCTAGGTATAAGTCCTGAAACTGAAGCCACCAAGTGAGGTGATTCATGCAAACCTGAGTCAACTTTATTGGAATGGACATGGGTTAAACCAGAATGGACCACTGAACAACGAGGATCCATTGGAGCACCCACATGTGATATCTGATGAGAGAAACTAACTAAATGCTTGCTACCATAGAACCTAACACTTGGAGAATCAAGTGAGCCAGCAGGCTCAAACAAGACAGAAACCTGGCTTTGAATGGGTTGAATCCTGCAGGTAGGCAGTGCTGCAGTTTCTGATACTGTATCTAGCCATACTCTGATGAACTTCAGATTTTGGCATGGAGCAAGGTTGGATTTGGGCAGATTCACAGTGATACCCAGATGTTGGAAAAGACTGAGGGTATAATCGATGGCCATTGATAGTCAATGCCATGTAGGAGCCATGAGGAGACAATCATCCAGGTATGGAAAGACATAGAACCCTTGTAGCTGGAGATGAGCTGCCACCACTGTCATGCATTTGATAAACACCCAGGGTGCTGTGGTGAGTCTGAAGGGCAGAGCTCTGAAATGGTTATGATTGGTCCTTAACCAAAAGCGTAAGTGTCTCCTGGAGCATCTGTCAATTTTTATATGCTAGTACACATGCTTGAGATCCACTGAGCACATCCAATCATACTTGTGCAAGAGAGACAGAATGGACTGAGCAGTAACCATCTAGCACTTGGACCTCTTGACAGATAGATTTAGCTTGCTGAAGTCCAAAATAGAATGCAGGTCTTCAGTCTTCTTTGGCACCAAAAGGAAGCAAAAATAAGTTCTGGACCCTCGTTGTCCTGTTGGGACTTCTTGGATAGCTCTTTTTTGAAGAAGGTCTTGAACAGCAAGATAGGCCAACTCTCTTTGGCGAGGTGGAACGTCCAGGAGAAATTTTTGAATTAGAGAGGGCTGAGTAAAGGGAATGGAGAAACCACTGGAAATAATTTTTAGTACCCACTGATCAGAAGTGAGACTTATCCAGGCTAATGGGTGAAGAGAGAGTCAACTCCCAACTGCCTCCAGGGCAGGAGAGTTGGGTGGCATTTCAAAAATGCTGATAGGGCTTCTCTGAGAATGTTTTCAAAGAGCCCTGGTTTTGCGGACCCCCTCTGCCCCTGGGGTGGTCTGCCATTGAATCCCCTGCCCCCAGCCGATGGAAGAGGATTCCTGGGGAGCATCTTGGAAGGAAGACTGAGTGTCCTCTGGTACCAAAGTTTCTTATTTCCTTTCTGGGTCTTAGAGAAGGACCATTGGGGAGTAGAGAACTTGATCCTTACCACAGAAAGAGTCTTACCTCCCTGCTCACTATGGGTTAAGGTTTCCTTAACAGACAGACCAAACAAGGTGGAGACATCAAAGGGGACATTAGTGAAAGACGTCTTGAAAGATTCCATAAACCCACTAAGGAGAAGCCAGGCATGCCATCAAATTTCAATACCAGTACTTGCCACTCGAGAAGTGGCCTCTGCTGATTTGGAGATCAACCTCATCAAAGCATTAGCCAAGGAAGTCAGAGTAGACAGCTTTGGGGAGACCAGCTTAAGATTCTTTGTAGGTAACAACTCTGTAATGGAAGTGGTAAGCTTTGAAAGCAAGTCACTTTGAAGCTAGGTAAAGTGAGCCAAATAATTAATTGCTCTCAGTCTGAAAGTAGCTGAGGCAAACACATGCTTTCCAAAATGGTCAATTGCCTTGGACTCCCTTTTCAGGGGATGAAACAAGTAGCTTTGCTCAGCTAGCTCCTTAGTAGCAGCAGTCACCATGATAGCATTGATAGGGACACCTTTGCTCCAAAATGTTCTGTCTTTGGGAGGACTGAGGAATTTGTCACCTTTTTTGGAGAACTGGTTTCACTGTATCCTGCTCCTTCCACACCCTGCTGGCAATAAGGTCCACAAGCTCACCAGCAGGGGTGACAACCAGGAAGAAGACAGGCTCATTATGAAGGCCTTCAGGAACACAGACTCCTCCGAAGATGGGGTGGAATAAGACCAACCACCTTTTTTCTTGAGAATCTTGAGGATGTCTTCCTCAGGCAGAAGTCTGGGGACCCATCTGATTCCAAAATCCATGTCCTTCATTAGAGACTCTCTGGGGGAGTCCAATTGTCTCCTCTTACAAGTTCTGTTCTGAGGGGGGGTTCCTCCAAGGTGGGATTAGGGTAGGACCCAGAGAAGATAGAGAGGTAACAGCCAAACTGGAGAAGGTCCTCTCTACTGCCCAAAAGACTGACAGACTGAAGGAGGCTTCTCCCTCTCCCTGGCAGCTGGGGCTGTCCGAGAAGGAGGAAGGGACCCTGATGCAGCACAGAAGCCCCCTAAAGATATCGGCCCCAAGCTGTCCAGAGCTGAAGCTCCCGGGGATGGAATGGTCTGAAAACTCTGGGCCCAAGCCCACCCCAGTGAGCCTGCACCAACATCTCAGAGTTGAGACACACCCTGATCCAAGGGCAACAGAACAAAGCCTGCCAGGGACCCTAACAGTCAAGAAGGGAGGCATACTCAACACCATTGGCCTCTCACTGGAAATCTCTTGATCTTGACATTCCAAAGCCTGAGGGATTGGAAGAGGATAGTAGAGTCATGTACATAGGGAGGGTCCCCTGGTCAGCTGGGCAGGGGACTGCAACAAACCCAACTCAATTTGAGCCTTGAGGAAGCTCATCATCATCCTATCCATGTCCAAGGGAAGTAGACTTCTGGAGGACCTGGAAGAGACTAATGTGTGTCCCAGGAAGGGGATCTACTCTGACAGGATGGATCTGACTTCTTGAAAGACTGAGAGGGGGAGCCTTCAATTATAATATGATCTGACAGCCCCATCTGAGAGCTTGGACAGTGTGCCAGTCAGATCCAATGAACTAGTCAGATCTGAGCATGGCTTGCACCAACTTGGATATGAAGGCCTTCGTTCCATAGAGGTCATGAATCTGACAGTCTGATGCAAGGCATTTGGAATGGCGGATCTTGGATGTGAAGCCAAAGAGGCTGGGCTCAGATTTGGGGATCAAAGAGCCTCAGCTTTTTGAAAGTGAGGAGGAGAAAGAGGACCCCCTAAGGGAGGAGGAGGCCTTTTTTTAGGTTCCTGAGAGGACTTGGAAGGGGAGTCCAATGACAGAAACCCCCCAGAGGAAAGTCTTTCAAATGAAAGTTGTTGTGGTGCTCCATGAGGGTCCTGGGGTTGAATGCAACACAAATATCATATTCAACCTTCAGGTGCACCACCCCTTAGCAACAAAGACAAACATTGTGCGAGTCAGAACATGGCATCTTCCAACTGCACAACAACCATCTATTGAATACAGAGGGTTTATCAGCCATGGTAAACCACACACACACACACACACATCACCCACTAAAAGCACCACAAGGAAAAAAACAACAACCCACACTAAACTTAAGAACCAACTGTAACCCTCCCTTTTTTTAAACAGAAAAAAGGCAGGAATGGAACACAATGCAGGGGAGGGGTAAACTAAGTAGCTTGATTAGAGAACAGAAGGGAAGGAAACTACTCTAAACTTCTTTAAACTACGCAAAAGAAAACACTTATCTGACTAGCAGCTTGAGCTCCAAAGACCACATCCGAAGTGTTTCAGTGGGAAACAAGATCTGAGGGTTAGAGGTAGCAGGGGTTTATGGAAAGGGGAAAAGCTTGAGCTCTGGATCTGTCTGATAGTTGCCAGCTCAGATCCAAAGTCAGATCCAAGACCCATTTGTGATGAATAATGACACAGATAGCATCAGATCTGCCATAGCTGTTGTATTGTTTATTTGGCCAGCAGTGACACTTGCTCACAATTTTATGTGGGGGAAATGTGTCAGAGAACTACATTTTAGGATTAGAGAACATATGAAGGCAGTTAAAGACCAATATGTCTGTAATGCTTTGGCTAGGCATAGTTTGGAATGTAAGCATTTTCATAAATTTTACTTTAGTGGTTTGGAACAGATTAATACTGAACATTTTGTTTTTAGTTACAACATCCTGAAAGCTAAACAATTTAAATGGCAAATATTTTTAAGGTCAGACCATTTTCTGGGGCTCAATGGAAATATTAATCTAATGAGTATTCTTAAGCTGACGTTGATGCAATTATTTATTTAAAATTTTACAAGTTACCATAAGATATTATGTTTTGTGAAATTTTGTTGTAATGTCACTTTAAATGTAGTTATCATCCTTATGAATGGATGTGTGACTTTTACTATTGTGAAAATGGAGGAAAGACTTTTGTAGTATTTAAACTAATTAGTTTATTAGTGATTTTGTTTTCTGATGAAGTTCCATGTCAATTAAAAAAAAGTACTAATATTGTGTTTTTGCAGTTCTTGCTAGTACCAGCTATTTCCTTTTTGGCCTACTGGCAAAGTTTGCTGTTGTTTTTTATTACCAGTGTCTTTGCTTTGAGGTGGTTGTTTACAATACAAGCACATATTAACAAGGACATTAAATACAAATGTAATGAATAGAGTAATTATGTATTAGAAGAAGAAACTGATAATCAAGAAGTTATACAACAAATTAAAAAAAAAATTACAAAAACACAAGGCATTTTGCATTTTACATTGACTGAATAATACCCGAAATGTATAAAATATCCTCATAATTCAGTGATTAGTTATTGCACATAAAACATTTAAGTTAGTTATAACTGTATGTCTAGTGAAAATACTCATTAACTACGTCCATATTAAAACAAAATGAAAATCCAGGTGACTGTTCATCTCACTGACCAACAACTTTGTTAAACATAGATTATAAAGCATCTGTCTCAGTATCTGCTGACAGAATAAAGCAATACTTACCACAATGAATAAAGAAATACCACAATGAAACACCAATGATCAAATTGGTTTTATTAACAGACAACTGCAGGGCATCATAAAGCATATATCTGTTATTGGCTACTCAGATAATACTGGTGAAGAACTAGCACTATTTAGTTTAGCTATTATAAAACCTTGCAACACAATCAGTTGGGGTTATTTATTTATTTATTTATATATGGCATTAGATACATATGGATTCTCTAAAAAATGTATGAATTTATTGCAAATGTTATATAGTGACAATAAAACATGTATTAAAACTGGTCCTGTAATTTTAAGAACAATAGATAATCAGGAAAAGCTCTGTCCACTATCACACACACTGTTTGTCTTGGTAAGAAACACCAGCAAATGTAAGAAATAATTTAAAAATTAAAGGTCTTCAAGTAACTATCTATTGATCAAAATGTTGTAAGCTGCAGATGACATTCTTTTAACATTTACAGATACAGATTCTTCATGTAGTAAAATTCAGAAAATAAATACAAACTTTAACAAGATGTCTGGTTTTAATTACAATGACAGTAAAATCAATCATGAATCCTGAACAAAATTACAAGCTTAAATTTAAAGAAATATAAATTATATATGATGAATGAACACTGAATATTTAGGAATAACTTATAATTAGGAATGACTCTTAAAACTAATACTCAACAAATATTACAAGCAAACTCCAAATAAAATTATGCCAAACTTTAATAAAGGGAATAAATTATTATTTACATTTGGCAATACATTTTTCTTAATAAAAAAACTATATTGCCAAAAATTATATTTAATACAAACCATGGCTCAGTTTTCTGATAAAACTCAAATAAATAAAACTGGTAAATTACTAATACATTTTAATGGTAAACCCAATAAATCTAGGATCGTTTTGAGAATCACATTAGAAAAAGAGGATACAGGGAGACTGGGTTTCCTAAAATAATATCTTACAAATGCATTCAGCATTAAAACTATAGCACACAATTTATCGAGTAGTCATCAAGTTAATTGGAAAGAAAATGCATCTAAATCATTGCATGATCAATAAAACTAAATTCAATCATATGTTAAAACATGTTCTGGCTTATAATCCCAAATTACACTCAATATAACACATACAAATTTCTTGAATAAAATTATAGCAATAACATCTTTAAAATATTCAAAAACAATATAAACATATTGTTTGAAAACTGAATTTTTATTATATACCCACTATGTGTTAATAAAAGTATGTAAGAACCCTGCAAATGAAAACACGATATCAAACTGTTATGGGGAAAATTATATCTGGTACAATTACATTGAAAACAAACAAATAAAGGATGTTGGAAAAAATAATAGAAGAATAAGATTGAGGTGAGACAGAATGGCTTGGAAAAAATCAATAAGAAATCATTTCATGAAAGTAATCAATATTTTAATGGCATAGACATATAATGTTTAAAACTCAGAATATATCACCAACATAATATTCTGATAAAGAAGGAAGTTATATTATCAAAATTAGATAAAACAGAGACCACAAAACAAATACTTTTGAATATCAAAGTTGGATACAATAATTGTGTCTTTCGGCTTTTCCGGTTAGGGGTCGCCACAGCGGAACTCCGGTCCACTAATGATTGGTAGTTGATTTTTACGTGCCAAGTTACCAGCCCTGATGCACAACCTTCAGAGAAGGCATGCCCATTCACGCATGTCTCCACACAGAAGACACTCTAGCTGTGGATCGAACCGGACAGCGTCTTACTGTGAGGCGACAACGCTACCGCCGCACCACCACCGCGGATCATATTGGATACAATATAATCAAACTTTTTTGGAGCATTACCCCACTGGGTGGATGAAAACTGAACTCTTGAGCTGAATGCCTGAAGTGCAACCTGGCAATGAATGGAGTTTGTGCACAGGAAATAACTGCTGGTGAGTACTGCCAGCAGTGATGCCATTTTTGTGGGAGTCTCGCACTTCTTCAAGTTGGTATGACTGTGGAGTTGGTGTAGCTATGTCTAGGGTATGGTAGTTTTCCCTGTGCATAAAAACACTTAAGTGGGATATTTTCGGCTATTTATTTTTCATCAGTGGAGGGATTCTGATCCTCAGCGAATTTAATTTTTTCAACTCATAGTGGAAGTTTTCTAAAGACAAAACTCATGCTAAAATCCACAAACTGAATAACTTCCTCTGTGTCTTGTAAAGTGGCTACTTGGAATTCTTAAATAGAACCATTGCCACATCAGGTAAAAGAGCCAAAATAAACAAGGAAAAAAATGGAAATTGTAGATGTAAACATATACTGAAACTAGATGAGAAAAATTCTCTACAAAATTAAAGAATATTAGAAAGTAAGTCAACTGTTTTGTCAAGCTCGGTGCAGTGTTGTTTTACACTATACTCATTTGTCTGAGTAGTAAAATGGTAATAAGTATCTTTTTATTGTTTATAGGTTCATAGATTAGTACTAAGCTAACTGCCCTTGCGAGCCATTTTAAGCCTAGCCAATTATCCCTTGGGAGACTCAAACCCTGCACTTTGTGTTTGTAAGGCAAATACTTTAACCATTAGACCACCCTCCCAACCCCTGTACTAGCCATAACAAGAAAAATGATAACAAAAATTTAATTGAAAGAATACAAATCTAAACTTTTAGATGACTTGTACCTTGTGAAAAATGTTTTTGATAAAGATATCATTACTATGAATGTCAGAACACTCAACAAAATATAAAATCTCATCTCTAACCAAAGATTTCATCCCTTTTAGATATATATCCTTGTCCCACTCCCACCTAAACTACTCCCTCTCCTCTTCTGTATCACCTCTCAGCTCTCACACTTTACCACAACTACTCATTTAAGGTCTTTATGATATTCCACCAACCTTGAATTTTCTCTCTGATGGTAATTGTTAGACAAAATCTAACTTGTTATACTACATTTTATATACTTAACATGTACCATGCCTGTTTAAATAATCAATATTACTCTTGTTCATAGGTAGGTACTAGGCTAATGTCCCAAAAGGTACCCTGGCTTTCGCCATCTAGGAACATTATTTTCCTGTGCCACTGTCGAGCAGAGCCACAGAAGTGATCCACAGGGTGAATTTCCTGTCTCCCATCCAATCATCAAGATTTTTCTTGAACAGTGCTAATGAGGAGCTTTGTTTGATATAGACAGGTAGTTTGTTCCAGAATATGGGAAGTCTCTGGGACAGGAATCTATCCCTCCAGCATGCTCTGTTTATTGTGGTGACAAGGTTTAGGTCCCTAGAGCGCGTAGCTCAGAGTGATTGGGATTTCTTTACATGGAGCATGTCCAAAAGCTCTGGGTTTGACATAGCTTTGTGTGTTAGGCAAAGATTGCCTCTGAGTAGGTGATATGCAACGGAGTAAAGCTGCAGTTTTTTTTGAGACTGTTTGTGTAAGGCATCTGTTTGAGGCCAGTAATCCTCTTTTTGAGGTATTTCTGCAGCCTTTCCAGTTGTAGATGTCTTGTGAGGTACATATCAAAAGGGGCGTTGTACTCTATAATGGGTCTAATGAGTGATGAGTAGAGCGGAATGATGACCACTTTTTTTCCTGGATGAGAAACCTTTTGTGATGAGGTGTGGCATGTAGACGGATTTCCTGACTACTGTGGCAATGTGATTATCAAAGGAGAGACTACTGTCCACTTGTGTTCCAAGGTCTCTTATCACATTTTCGGTGTTAAGTAGACTACCACCTATGTGGTAGTTCATGGGTATAGAGTTTTTACCAAAAGGGATGACAATGCAATTTTTGGCATCGAGCTTGAAGCCATGGCTTTGACACCAGGCATCTGTCTCAGTGAGGTCCTTTTGTAGGATGTCCACATTGTTTGGAGTTTTGATTATGACTCCTAGTTTGCAGTCATCTGTGAACTTCATTAGCTAAAGACCTTCTGTGTTAGCCTGTACTTTAGAGAAGTAGATACCAAACAGGAGAGGACCCAGGACTGAACCCTGTGGTACTCCACTTGTCACTGGTCTGAAGTTGGATTTGGAGTCTGCTACTTTCACAGTGTGGGTTCAGTCAGTGAGCCAGTTGGCAATCCATCTTGTGACATAGGGATTTATACCTAGTTTAGTGAGTTTATCTATAATTCCAGAGTGGGAGATGATGTTGAAAGCCTTGGCGAGATCTAGATAGGCTGTGTGAACTACCTTACCCTCATCTACAGCTTTGGTGACCACTTCAAAGAAGTCTATCAGGTTTAGGAGACATGATCTGCCTTTTACAAACCCAGACTGGGTGGGGTCCAGAGTTTGGAGATTACGAATGTCATTGTTTATAAGTTCCATGACAATACATTCCACAGCCTTGCAGACCAGGCTCGTTAGGCTAATGGGTGGTAGTTCCTGGGGTCCGTGGTGGCTCCCCCTTTGTAGAGTGGGAAAACCATCGCTTTGCGCCATTCAGTGGGCACATAGCCTGAGGTGAGGCTATGATTGAACATGGTACTTAGGTGGGGTGCCAGTTTTGTAGTTCATGCTGAATGCAGCCTGGGATGTTGGCTGGTCCCATGGATGCTGTGTTCTTGGCTTTGGAGAGTGTGTTTTTTACCTGTGCAGCCGTGATTACAGGAACTTTGCATTCTTCCAGTATAGAGATGGGCCCTTTAGGGGCTGAGAGGTGGGTAAAGTTAGCACTGAACCTATCTGCCAGGATGTTGGCAATATCAGTTGGTTCCATATATTTAGTGCCATTGTACTGTAACTCAGAGCAGATCTGAGTGTTGCCATTGAGATTCTTGACATAGCTATAGAATGCTTTGTCGTTGTCTTTAGAGTCAGTGGCAATTTTGCTTTCGTAACTAGCTTTGGAGGATTTTATGAGGGATCTCAGCTTCTTACTGAGGCTGACCAGGGAGTTCCTTCAATCATGGGATTTTACTCTTTTTTTACAACAGTTTCTTTCGTCTGTTGTAGAGTTTGTTTATGGCAGGGGACCAATGGATTGGCTTCCTTTTTTGGAGGATAGCATCTTTGTTCTGTTAGGGATTGCATGATCCATGCAGTCATGTAATTGCTTATAAAGTGCATTCGTGTATGATTCAGCAGTCATACCTCGATTGTCCTTCAGCATGGGTGTCGTGAAGTTTGCTACTTCTGTCTTAAGTGTGAAGTTGGCTTTGGAGAAATTTTTATGGTAGTTTCCATAACGGGGGGTGGTGGCAGGATGTGGATATTGGGGTGGGGGCTGGATGTGGATGTCTAGGGTGATTAGCTTGTGGTCGGATCTGATCAACAAGGAATTGACCTCTGGTGTGGAGCAACAGTTGCCCATGTTGGTAATGACCAGGTCTAGGATATTGCTTCCCCTGGTGGGGGTGTGAATACGTTGATCCAAGGCATTGGAATTTATGAATTCCAGAAAAAGTTGAGCACAAGAGTTGGTACATGAGTAGTTTCCCCAGTTAATGGTGGGGTAGTTGAAATCACCCATTATTAGGGTGTTAGGTTGTAGCCTAATATTTCCAGTGTATCAAGAAATGAGGAGTGGGAATTCTGGGGCATGGTGGGGGATTTGTAGCAAGCTACTGCTTGGATTGCCATCCTGTATTCTAACATGTTCATTTATAAGTTGTATTCCATTTCTGTTTCTCCTTTGTATATGCTCTTGTATGTTACTATTGTATGATGTTTTGATTTTTTATTTGTTTATCTGTGGAGCTTTTGTCTTCAGGTCTCCACTGAAAAATGTCTCTGCAGCTGAGTCAGACTAACCCAGTTAACAAATGTCAAATAAAATAAAATACATGATGTTGACACCTTTCTGAATAAGTAAAACTAATAACATTTTTACTTGTTTGAATGAAATAATATTTTCATAGCAGAAAAATAAATTAAAAATGAACTTGTACTAAGTGTAAATAGTTTTAGCTGGTCAATATCTTCTAAGAAGACAGCTAAAACTTGAGACAATTGTATTTATTTTATGCATTAATACAGAATAATTTATTCCATACAATACGTCACTGAAATATAATGGAAAGGAGATGTGTGATATCAAAAGAACATATTTTAAAAAGCTGTAAGTTATCTGTTTCTTACAAAGTCCAGGATAAACTTACCTGTGAGTAAGATTAAAGTTGATTATGTTAAAAATCCAATGCAATAACATTCACCTCCAGACAGATGCAATATCCACAGAATTAATAGAATGTATCCATTTTAAATTGACTGTCTGTATCCTATCTGCAGGTGTTCGATGGCTGCAGGTGTTGGGGAAGCTTGCTACCTGCAGCATAACGTCACTTAACTGTGTAGTGCAAAGGAAAGCAAAAACTGCAAAAATGTACCCTTTTTGATATTTACACTGTCTACTTCCTGTCTACAGGTGTTTTGTCTGCTTCCTGTGTGGGCCACTAGTCCAGGTTTGCACACTGCTGAGTGTCATACAAATGAGAGAAGCACAGCTATAAATGACATTCATTGGGTTTCTCCATTTACCTCATTTGCACTGACCATGCAAAGACTGGCATTAAAATAAATACATAAATAAAGAAGGGTAAATTAGGTGAAATGAAGAAAAAATATATTAAATAAACACTAAAAAATAAAGTTGGTACATGCCATGCTCCACCACTGGCAACAGTAATCAAGGAGCCTCAATCCTCACCACCAGCACCAGTGGGGGATGTACATTGGAAGGATGACAAGTACACACACAATAAAGTGCAATTTCCCTTAAGAGCACACACAGACCTCAGTCAATCTGGGACTGGTTTCTCCTGCTTTCTCCAGATCCCCAGTAAGACTCCCTACTGGCACATCTATAAAGTTGAGATCTCAACTTAGTGACCAAGCCACGACCTACAGCACCCTTTCTGTCCAACCAGTGCTTAGTGTCCCTACCCAAGTAGCTCACACACACACACACACACACACACACACACACACACACACACACACACACACTTTGACATTTGATTTATACACATACACATGGGAAAGGCTGGCACAGATGTACTAGCTATGCCACCTTCTGCCCAGACTATAAGGTAGTTTCACTTGCCACCAGTCACTCCTTATCAGCTACTTTTACGCCCTCAACAAAGGGTGTCCAATCTTACTGTGTAAAGCTACTATTAATCCAAATGATAGTTTGACCAAGAGCAAGACTATTAGGAGTGGCCCATAGTGTCACCAAATAAATATGCGCATACTCTCAGAAATTAAATATGTTTCACAAACATCAGCCACAATGAAAGGCATATTTATTAATAAATACTAAAAGAACATGAAAATACTCAGTAAGTCATCACAGTAATTTTAGAGTTCAAAATCACAGGAAATATTTAAAACAACACTGCAAGTCAGTATGAAATAAAGAAAAACATCTAAGCTGCACTTCACTGTATTATTTACGGAATCTAAGAGAAATTACTATACCCTAGTTAACTTACTTTCAGAGCTAGCAGGCAGATGTGGTGAGTGGGTTTTCCAGCTGATGCTGTCAGGTCAAAGACAAAATATAAAATGCCCAGTCTTTCTCTCAGAGGCTTCTTAAATTAATATTCCAAATATTACTGCTGGGATACTTGCAGAATGACATCACCTCTTATCATCTGACTATCCCAGGCAAAATCACTGATGCAGTTGTAGCATTTAGCATCCACCTGTGAAAATCCATAAACAAGGACTTCTCCTAGATCTAAGGCAAATGGTGGAAGTTGTAAAACAATTTACATTCATCCACATTTAAAGGCAATAGAAAAAACTTCTAGTTCTAGACATTATGTCTCCTGCTGCACTGAAAAAAAAAGATAACATCTCTTTTATTATGTGGTTATAAGGTAATTTAAGTTTTCAGCCATCCTTCTGAAGTTAATTTCTTGTGTTTCAGTTCCAATCGTTCAAATATATATATATATATATATATATATATATATATATATATATATATATATATATATGGGTCACCTTCAGATGCCCGACAACGCGTTTTAGCCGACCGGAATCCGACAGAGGTGAGACAAAACACCGACGAGATGACCGACAAGGTGAGAACCGACAGGCCAGTATGCGATAGTGAGGGACTGTGGGTTTAGGGGTGGGTTAAGTGAGTTAGGGTTAGGGTGCAGGTAGGGTGTGTATGAGTAGTGAGGGACTGTGGGTTTAGGGGTGGGTTAAGTGAGTTAGGGTTAGGGTGCAGGTAGGGTGAGTGGGTAAGTGAGTTAGGGTTAGGGTGCAGGTAGGGTGAGTGTCTTGATTGTGTCGGACCTTGGGGTTAGGGGTGGGTAGTGTGAGTTAGATTCTGGTGCGTAGTGTCAGACCTTAGGGTTAGGGTTTGGGTTAGGGATAGTGGATATGTTATGTAGTGTACTGTGTTGTTTACGTGTAGTGTGTTGGTGTAATGGTCGGTGATTTGTGTGTCGTGAAAGCGATTTCGGGCATCTGAAGGTGATCCATATATATATATATATATATATATATATATATATATATTTGAACAGTTACAATAGTGTACATACATTTTTGCTCAGGACTTTACAAAATATCTCTTCAGCACACATCTGTACAATATGACATACAGTTCTAATATATATGTAACACAGGCATATGAATCATGTTGATATTCACAAATGACACACAACCACTTACAAAAAATTCCAGATAGCTGGGTTGGCAGTATCTCCTTCTGTCACACTTCTATATAAATCACATAAATATTCACAAATGACATATAATTATTTACAACATTCCAAATAGCTGGGACGGCAGCATCTCCTTTAGTTACAGTACACGTGAAACATTTTTACACAGGTTTGGATTTGAACTTTCACTCCAATGAACCTTCAAAACACAGTAAGGGTGTTGTATCCCTCTTTGTCACACAAACAGTTGTGCAGCAGAGAACTAAAATCATTGTGTATACAACCAACTGCAAAATCATCTACAGCACTAACAAAACATATGACAGTTGTTTTTACATGTATTCTTTTCAGAAGTAGTGCACTGAGTAATGAAACAACCATTTCTGACTACTGTTTGCATAAATGTGGCTTCTGTCTTATCTTACTTTGTTTGTTGCCCATTCTTATCATATCTGACCAGTAATCTGAGATGTGCAGTCTGGAAGGCATTCTGTATCATTGTCCTTAACATGTGTGAAGATATTAAATGGCAGTAATATGCAGTTGTCAAGAAATGAAAGGGAGGTTGGATGTTACTGATAAAAAACTGTGAAATGTGTGCTGCTTACTTACATTTATAACCTTGATACAATTACTTCTACACTTTATAAGTCTAACCTGGATGACACATCCGCTAGAGGCAGAGGCATCCGAATTGCTGTTGTGTTTTCCTTTTCCTACCAGCAATCATTCACAGTTGTTATCCACTAGATACAAGCATTGATGGAGTGCCTGCATTATATTTACATCTGCTGCACAGAGCCAAGTATTTATGATTCAGAAATTCTAATGAGTTCACACTTCATTTGCATCTTCACCATGCTCAGAGCCCTGAATCTACACTATAAAAAAAGTAGCTGTGTAGTTAGGGAATCTGAAGATGGGGAGAATTATGTGGATAACACAGAAGAAGATATTACTTTGGATTCTTCTGAACAGAAGACTACTGATCTTGATAAGGTATGCTTGCATTTTTCTGCTATAAACCGCATATGCTGAAATATCAGTAAGAAAAATCTGTTTATATATACACACATATGCTTTAAGAAATGCTACTTTTATCTGTATGCATTTCTCAGAAGTGTAGTGATGGCATAGGCATGTTTGTCAGGGCATTTTACTTTCTCCAATGTACAGCCTGATTCACTCTCATCACAAGTGCTAATGTTACAACTGTTTTCTTCTCAGTCTTTTATTGTTATATCACTGAAATGTAAATGTCCTTTTATTGTCAATTACACAGGGGTGTTAGCCTTCTAGGATGGACCATATACAGCTCTAAAGGAGTGCTGGCCACAGGTAGACATGACTGGCAATTGCTTAAAATTGACTATTCTGTGGTAAATCTGTACACATGTTTCAGGGACAGTTTACTTAATAGTCCTTTAAGCATTTTAATGCTTTGTTTTGAGGGTAGGGAAAATGTTGCATTTTTATTTCACACAAACAAGATTTTGCTAGTCTTATTGTCCTTGTCGTAGACCCAACCTTGCTTTGTGTGTGAATGTAATATATTACAACCACACGATTCCTGTCTTATATTTGAATATCTTGACTGTTTTATATTTCTACAGTGGGTAATACTGAAATACTACATTTTATAAGTTACATTGAAGCAACACTTTTATTTATGTGATACTTATGTGTATTATCATTCTTCTGTGTTTTATGCACCTAGGACTATGGCACCCAGGCACCCCAATCCCAGAAACCCCCTTCAGTGACCCTTCTTTTTGAGATGGAATGTGCGGTTATGTCTAACAGAATGCACATTTGACAGTAGGTAGTTGCTGATGTGAATGTAGTAGGTGGCCACAGCAAATGTGATCAAGTGCGCCACAGGACCACTGACATAATTTCATGAGCCCAGAGGAGAGCAGCCACAGTAGCTCATGAATGGATGGCTACTGGGAGGCCTGCTACAGATTCACCACTGACACCAAACGAGCTCCTGTCCACCGTCAGGGATTCAGACAGCTCAGTGGAAAGTGCACAACAGCATGTCATTGACATTGGTGCTGCTGTTTCTGGGGGCACAAGTATGTCCCAGGAAGAGCTTCCAGGTATGCTTACCTATCTCAATTGTTAAATACTTCTTGTATAGTAAAATATTGTCAGCAATACTTAAGTTCTGTTTAACATTTTTTTTTGTGAGGGGAATAATTGTAGACTGATACAGCTAACACATTTTGGTCAATTACACATGGGCTTGGGGTGGACGTGTCATTCAAGTTCTTGTTAAAAGTATCATTAATGAACATATAAAGGCCAACAAATTTAACTCACCAGTACTACTGTTCATTCTGATGATGGTGTCATTACCTTTTCCGTAACTTCTTCCAGAACCACCAAGCATAGGGAGCCTACAACCATCTGCACATGGTAAGCCAAATATTTTCTGTACTGAGTATTTCAGATAAATAATTAGTTTGTGATGTGGGTGTCAGGACTGTTGTGTGTGTAGCTGTACTGTCAGTAACAGTGGCACCACTGTTATAGTTTTTTAGCATATATTGGACTATAGTAGTATTGGTATTCATTTTTGTCCTGTGTTTTTACTTAATATCACAAGTGATCCTGATACTGGAAGTGTGTGACTCCAACCACCTGATGTCAGAGTATCAGCAGACTCTAATGATGATAGTAGCCAACCATAGGCACAGCTAGGGGGTGCACAACATACATAATCAGTATTAGGGTAGTGAAGTCAGGCATTGTAGAAACCAGGCAAATAAAAAAAAAAAAAAGCAATCATCAGCAGCTTAAAATTACATTTAATTAGTTCCAGAGTTGACAAATACTTCAAGTAGAGTTCTGTAAAATCCAAGATACATAAACTAACATCCAAGATGCAGACAAAGAATAAAAAATCCCAAACCATGCTAGTGTAATAACAGTACATTTTGACCTTAGCAGGCTTCCTTAGGCTACTAAATCAGGAAACGAGAGTGCTTTCAATAGGTAAAACCAGTCACATGATATAAAAAAAAATCACATAATCACTTAGTAGCTAAGCATGAAAGAATGTAGTTCTGAAAGAATGGTTACATAAAAATGGATGCATAAAATGTATTGAGTTTGTGGTGGCAAGGTATGGTGATAAAAAAAAGTTATATCGTAAACATTAAAAAACATCAAAATATATATAATTTGTGAAGTCAGTTTATCTGGTTATGCAGATACTTTAGGTGGTGCTTAATAGTAACTATGTCATTTATTCCAGGAGGGATATAACTGCAACAACTGTAGCTCTATAAACAGAGAAAAAATATTTTCCATCCAGTGACACATACACCCTTTACTATCTTAGCATATGGCAATTGCAATTCTAAGAATTTCATTTATTTAGCAACTTGTAGTAAATGTCCAGCTTAGTATATAGGAAAAACTAATAGAAAGGTTAAGGAAAGAATAAGTCAAGATCTATCAGAGATCAAGATACAAATTTTAACTAATTCACTATATAAACATATTAATAAAACAGATCAAACTCATTTTTGTTTGAAAACTTATTTTACAGTCCATAAGGGGAGGGAATATTACACTCCTAACTAAGCAATGCTATGGATCCTCAGATTTAACTCCGATATCCCTTCTGGAATAAATGACATAGTTACTATTAAGCCACATCTAAATAATCTTCATAACCAGATACATTGACTTCACAAATTATATACATTTTTCATATTTTTTATGTTTATAATTTTTTATCACCACAGCTTGCCACTGCAAACGCAATACACTTTATGCATCCATTTTATTTAACCATTCTTTGAGAACTACATTCGTTACTACTTAGATACTAAGTGATCATGTGATTTTTTATATCATGTGACTGATTTTACCTATTTAAAGCACTCTAGTTTCCTAATTTAGTATTACATGCCTGAGAAGCCAACTAAGGTGAAAGTGTACTGTTACTGCACTAGTGTGGTTTGGAATTTTATATCCTTGTCTATCTTCTTGGATTTTATTTTACATATCTTAGATTTCACAGAACTTTAGGTAAAGTGTTTGCCAACTTTGGAACTCATTAAATATACTTTTAAGATGTTCATGGTTCACAATACTGGTTGTTTTTTTTTTGAATTGGCACAGTTGGGGGATACAGAGGTTGAAACTGACACTGAGGTTGACATTCAACCATCCATAATTCCATTGGATGCAGCCAGTAGGCCTATGCCAACCCATTCCAGTCAGCCCACAGATATTGGACAGGTGGAGGGTGAGACACTCAGTCAGGGCAGTGTGGTTACTGTGACTTTAGTGCCTGTTGACTCTGGCCATAGCCAAAGTGTGGGTGAGGTGCCATGCAGGAGGGGTATTAGGTGTGCTCAGAGAATGGCTGCTGTCCATTCTACACCTGATCCAGGTGTGTCTTCCAGTGCCACTTGACATATGTTTAGGGCCATCATGGAAGTGTAAGCACATTGTAATAGGTCTTTCAGAGAAATGTTCAGGGTTGTAGCTGCAGCACAGGCTGACCTGTGTAACTCCCTCCACTGTATTGCCAATTCAATGGATAGGATGAATGACACGTTGGAATGGGCAGGCTCTGTGATGGAATGTCTGCTGGGAGGGGGAGGGCATCTATGTGGGCATAGGTCAGCAACATCATCTGATGTTAGCCAAAGTGGCTGTGCCCAGTCACTTTCCCATAATGGCACTATTTCCACTGCTCCATCAGTGGGTGAGGTGTCCACAACCAGTCTTGGTAGGCCATGAGGTCATGGTGCTAGCCGTACTCATAATGGGAGCTCATCGAGCAGACATCAAGTCACATTCAGGCAGTAGCAGTACATGTAACCAAGGGCAAGGACATGTCAGTGCAACTCCTGGCAGAGCCACTTCTCATGGTCAGATATCACAGTAATGAATTGCCACCTCTACCACACACGTCTCACACCTATCTGACATATTAAGATGTAAAGATAACAAAAAACTTGGCAGTGTTCCTGCAGACACTCACACACCAGTTTCACCTGAAAGGTTCCTGTACAGCACACATATCTTCATCTCCAGTTAAATGGTTCAGCCCTCAATTTGCTCATTTTGTCTCACTGGCCATTTGTTACTTTATCTGAATGTCTGCCTGCTTTTCTTTCATACTCACAGACTGTGATAAGTTAACCCTCAACAACCCTTCTCCTTCTGTCTATCAAGCAGCAGAACAGGCTTCAGCCTGTTGCACATACATATGTAATTAAAGGAACTGTGCCATATCCATTTTTTCTGTTTAGATTCATGGATATACAAATCATTGTTTTGCATGCAGTATGATTCTCATGGTGTATAGTAGATCCGACCACTGTGAACACTGTTGTTTTACAGTATAAGCAGCTGAATTGTATGCTAGTCTGAGAAACTTAGTTAATAGGGAGGAGGGGAGCTAAAGGTTAACATGTTTGCCTTATTCAGACAGGGTGCAGCAAAAGTTAGCAATTGACCGTTAAAATACTGCTCACAAGAGATAAATGGCTAGACTTACAATGGCTCGCAAGGGCAGTTAAACTAGTACTAACCTATGAACCTATAATAGAATGAAAACTTTTTTTGCATCAGTATTAATAATCTTCTGAAGGTTGTGAAATCTGAAACTGAAATGTGTACTGGGACTGGGTTTAACTTTTCTTTAATGCTGGATTTGTCATAAAAGCAAACAGCCAAATTAAGTATGTTTGAACATTTTACTGTAGCAATGTTTTAGAAGCTATGGATGCATGAATCTTTGATAAACTGGATGTAACTGATGGGTATGAAGGACATCTGTGGATAAAAGTGACTTATCCCTGCTCATCACTGTTAAAGTCATTGCTGTAAAAAAAGTGTCAGACAATGTATTTTACTTGCTGAAACCAAGTAACAACATGCTGGGATATGCCATTCATTTGTATTATTACACAATGCATTTGAGGTTCAACACTTGCCATTTAAATCCAGCAGTTGCAACAGTTCTAGTTCAGGGCTGACTCTGTCTGAGTGTTGCCTGGCATCAATGTTACTCTATGTATGTGCATAAGATGAAGGTTTTAGCCCTTTAGATGGTGATTAAATGTGCTGAGTTGCCTCTTGGCCAATGTGAGGGCATATTGAGCATCTCTACTTCTGCCCACACCCACAGCAGCAGCTGGTGCCCCCTCTGGCTCCTCACCCTGTGTGTGGATGTGGTGACCTTGCCATTGTGGTGGGATGTGTGCCTCTTCCCCTTGTAGATCCTGATAAAGCTACTTTCTCAGAATGACATTGTGAAGTATGGCACAGACAGTAAATATTTCAGTACACGTACATGGATTGTACTCCAGGGCTCCCCAGATGCATCTAGGCACTGATACTATGACTTAAACAGCCCAAACACATGTTTTATATTTCGAGTGCGTGCCTCATTATGGCATTTTTCAGTGGGTGTGTGTGCATTTCTGATGGATGTCATCAGCAACAGTTCCAGTGTATAATCTGCATCTACCAGTAAATCACCCTATGGGATATCACTCCTACTGAACATCTGGTTCAGCTTGGAGGTGTGCCAGATAAGTGGGTCATGGTTAACTGCCTGGGTTGCCAGCACACACAAAATCAAGAGGATTCGTTTAGCATTACACATGACTTGGCAGTTAATAGAGTATAAGTCCTTTATATTTGGTGAGCCTTCCCTGTTTCCCATGTGGTGCCCTAATTTCTATAAGTGTACAATCTGTTGGACCCAGTACTTCAGCCAAGTATGCTACAGGGTAAAACTCCTGCATATTTGTGGCCCTGTTCTCTGGACTACAGGAAATTATATGTGGTCACTGGCATATTGGAGTACAGCATTCAGGAATTGATGGGGGATCATGGATGCTGATGCCTGTGACACCCCCAGCATGTCACCTGTTGGTCCCTGAAAGGTTCCTGTAGCTAAAAGTTACACATATCTTCATCTCCACTGGCATGGGTTCCCCTCAATTTGCTCTTGGTCTGAGTTGAGGATGACAGAGGTTGCAGAGTTTCTCTAGTGTGTCTATCCAGTCTGTAGTGCTTTACAATTTCCACCTCATGCAGACTGTGATAAGTTAACCAGGGTCTGAAAACTCTTCTCCTTCTTGGCCATGGTCTATCAAGCAGTAGCAGAAAAGACTTCAGCCTGTTGCACATACATATGAATTAAAGGAACAGTAGTCCTTTACATTTTTTCTGTGTAGACTCCTTTCCATGGCTATATTGCAGTAAGTTTTGGAATTTGCAGGGAAAACCACCACCAAGTCAACATGATTGCTTTAGAGCTTGTTGAATAGCTCCCTCCTCCCCTCTTGGATTAGTTGACTAGCATACAATTTAGCTGCTTATACTGTAATGAACATGCCACAGTGTTTACAGTGGTTGTGTGGCTCTACACACCATGTAGAACTGCATACTGCATGCAAAACAGTGATTTGCCATGTGTGCGTCACAGTGTTAGTGGACAGTGAAGGTTTTATTGAAGCTGCTTGTTAAGTCTTACCTTTATTAAAAGTTTTCACCCTCTATTAGCAGCGTGTAGATTTTTTAAATGTATTTATTATTTTTTGCCCTGTTTCAAGAGTTCAGATGACCAGATTCATTTGTATGTGCTAGTGAGTGCTTTGTATCAGAAGTAGTACACTGTAATTTGAGCCAGGCACCAAATGGTGAAAACACAATAAAGTATGTAATCTTTTATTTAATTTGAGATGACTGCTTAGCTTTTAGACTGGATGTGGAGCGGAGGCTATATTGGCCAATCAAATCCATTGTTAGCTCTGGTGGCCACTCAAACCCTCACCCATGTGTATATACCAAGTATTATGCTATCACGTGACAGCTGGAAATACAACCCTGCAATGTTTTTATCTCAGTTCTACTGCTTGCCTGTATATTATAAACCACAAACTAGCTGATAAAAATACAAGAACGTGGCCTTTCATTTTATGCTCATTGTTTGTATATACAATCACACAACTGCACACTTGCAAATGCATACTAGGTATACATGCACACACTTCCTTATAAATGTAAATGCAAGAAAGCAAACTTTTTATTAAAATCTGTATTATTCTTCATAAGAAGAGATTCTTCTTTATAGGGTCATGGAATATAACATTCAGAATCTGTAATGAACAGCAATTTCATTTTAAATTTACATAAAACTGTAATACTTTAAGATGATATGGTGGATTTAACATTTTGTATTAGCACACTTAATTATGGCTGCTGCCTATCTTAGCACCATCCATTGTTATTGTCTGTCAGTGTGGTAAGGAAGATTTCAAAATGTGAAGAGGATTGAGGTAAACAGATGGCACATGTTCTGCTGGATACTTCACAAATCACCTGATTATGATTAATGTTCCTAATTCTGAGTCTTATTAATGCCATATTTCATACTGTTCTTCACTGAAAAGATATGTATGCTAAGTTTTTTTAACAAACATTCAAGGTAAATTATTAAGAATCATATTAAGTCACAAAATAGCCTTTTGTATGTAAGAAGTAACAGTTTGTAACAATGCTGCAAGTTTCCTGTTTAAAGCTGTGCTTCACATTTTTTCCACTTGTTCCACATTATGACAGATAGTTTCTACATTTTGAAGACAGAATCTTGTTGAGGCCTATATTCAGAGGGCAGGGTGACAGCAAGCTAACAAAACTAAAGGAAGGTATACAATTCACTGGTAGGGTCTGTCTGCCCTTGTTTTTTTTGTATTGCAGCAGTAGTGGTATTACTCACCTGTTAGTACTGAATGTGAAAGTTAGCAATTGGGACCGTTAAAAATACTGCTCTACAACTGATCAATTTTCAGGCAAGTTACATAACTGGAAACATCAGAAAATGACTGACCATGGTGTCACTTACTCAGTTTAAATAATTAGTTTGACTTTATAGGACTTGTGTGCATTTGTATAAAGTAAGCTGGGAGACTTTTCTTTAGTTACTGTATATCCAGTGACACAAACTTGAAATATGGTACTGGGACTGGGTCTAACATTTCAGATATACACAATTAGCAAACTGGGTATAAATGATGTGTATGGGGCTGTTGGAGATGAAAATGATGGACTCTTGTCATAATCAAGTTAAACAGCCACTTATCTCTCTGCAGGTCTAACGTCGATTTTTATAAAGTATGTTTGAACATTTTACTGTAGCAATGTTTTAGAATCAAGTTGGATGTCTGAGATGTACATACTTGATAAACTGGATGTAACTGATGGGTATGAAGGCCATCTGTGGATAAAAGTGACTTATCCCTGCTGTTGTCTGATTTACCCAGAGGTGCTGTTTCATCACTGTTAAACAGTTACTGACAATCTTGGTAAGACCAGTGTCAGACAATGTATTGTATTTGCTGAAACCAGTATAAAATATTCATTGCTATGACTTACACTAGTATGGGTGTATATGTGTGGGGGGGTGTTGCATTGTATTTAAGAGTAGCAAGCTGTCCATAATTTCGTTCATTATCTGTCACAGTCAGACGTCAGCATTGTACAAAATGATTGTCTATTTTGGGAAACGTGCAAAACCAACTAATGACATCTCTTAAATGCATTATTTACATTCTTTGCCATACTGAGTTCCTTAGCTCGCTACCATTTATTTTAATTTATAATCACTACATTCCCCATCTCTTAATTACGATATTAACATTTTCTGTCCTACCAAGTTTTTTGTTTCAGTTCCATTTCTTTGAATTTCTAATCACTAATTACAAACTCAATTATCTGTTTGACAAACCCACTAATACACCTCTTCAATTGCTCATTGTTCAACATATACAGAATGCATAAGTACATTTAGATTGAAATAGTTTCCTTTATTTCATATGAATGTAATCTAATTAGCAAAACCAAAAAACAGGACTTGCACGAGTGCCCAAATGAAGGTCAAAAACCAAACACAAGCACTTTATTTCCTTAACGCTGCAACACAAAAGAATACGTTTTCGACATAGAATCCGAGTCTTCATCAGAAATGAACAAATCACAGTAGACCTTACATCAATTTATACCATCCAACCTTTACACTCACAGGACACTGTCCACAGCATACCAGCATGGTCCACACCCTTGCAATGTGATTGTTTTTTGGTTTTGGTCTACTTCAGACTTGCACACATCTTTCGTATTGGTTTTGTGTCTAATCTAATTAGCAAATATATGTGTGATTGTTAATGAATATTACTTAATATTTGTAAATGTATATTACTGAATCCCTCTTTAGAAATGTTTGCAATATTTTGAAGTATTTCTTTCAGGCACCCATTAAAAGGGGTTTATGACTAAACCCAGTAAACAACAGCAAACTAAATAAAAATAAATTATCATTAACAGGGTGGTGGAGAGGGTAGTTTTGATATTTTGCAGCTCTTGGGTGTACAGTTTATAGGTGTGTGGTCTTCTCCAGCACTCTAAAGCTGAGCTTATAGCTGCATTTTTCCTTTACATGTAGTGTGTGTGTGTGTGTGTGTGTGTGTGTGTGTGTGTGTGTGTGTGTGTGTGTGTGTGTGTGTGTGTGTGTGTGTGTGTGTGTGTGTGTGTGTGTGTGTGTGTGTGTGTATGGCTGTGAGTATGTATGTGTGTTTGTCTGTCTGTCTGTCAAAACAATATTGCTTTTTTTTACCCTATGAGCATACACACAGATGTAACAGCTACATAAATAACTTTTTTAGATAGCAGTAAAGAAAGAATAGAAAACAAGTAATTATTTTTCAAAGTTAGGGGATAAAATATATCATAGAGGACTTGGACTCTCAGAGCTTTTGGGGATCTGGCAGCCTCCAGAACCTTGGACAAATAACTGGAATTTAACACAGGCTTAATATGGAGCCCTGTCTAGTACAAAACAGGCTGTGCTTAGAGGTGTGCACTGATGGTCACTATAGCTTGTAGGGACTGTAGAACATTTGGTTATCATTCCTTTACATTTTCTCCCATTCAAACCTCAGATGTTTTTAAAGAAGCTTGCTGTAGTTTGTTTTGGGGGAAGTATATTGTCTAGCAGCTACAACTTGGAATACATTACTGTGATCACCATTTTGGTTCACTTTCCTCCCTGTCAAACAACAGAAGTGTATACAGGTGGCTACTGTTTGTGAGTAAAGTATGAAGGCATACTATGTCTATATATTAAGTTTATATATAATATTGTGGCCATCTTCTCTTTCAGTCCAGTTTGATACCCGTAGGGTACACAGAAGGCGATTGTCTTTTTGGAATGAGGTAGAAAGTCATGCTGTTCATATATAAACAAAGGGGGCAAGCCCCCCTGCATCCCATGGTAATAATATCTCCATGATCATTCAACTCACAGGTAAAGGGCACAGTCCCCTACCTCTGAGACAGTTAACTGTAAATACCTGGCTACTTACTTTTGTGCAGTAGCTATACTGTGTTGTATGCTATCTGCAAATGTCAGTATTACAGGTTTCGATGTATTTACTGCTCATCAGTCTATGCTGTGGTCACTCTTTTTTTTTGGCAGAGAATGACATACATATATATATATATATATATATATATATATATATATATATATATATATATATATATATTAATATATATATATATATATATATATATATATATATATATATATATATATATATATATATATGGGTCTACTTTACATGCTCGACATTTCAGAAAGTCGACTTTCATATGGCTGAGACCATATGATCGACTTTCAGAAAGCCAACCATGTAAAATAAATACAAAAACAAAACAAACACTTACCTTAAACTGTTAGCAGGGGGGCTATGCGCTCTGCCCCCCACACCCAGTAACTTTAATATAACAACTCCGAGATCGCACTACAGTGTGGAAGTGTGAAATTTTCCCATTCCGCATTGTACAGAGATAGCGGTTCCCCATGGTCGGCTTTTCAAAAGTTGATTATATGGTCTCAGCCAAATGAAAGTCGACTTTCTGAAAAGTTGACCATGTGAAAGGGACCCATATATATATATATATATATATATATATATATATATATATATATATATATATATATATATATATATATATATATATATATATATATATATATATGTAGTGAGAGACATACAGTTTTATATATATATATATATATATATATATATATATATATATATATATATATATATATATATTTCTATATATGTATATATTTATATACACACACACACACACACACACACACACACACACACACACACACACACACATACAAATTTGTTTATTTCAATCTAGCACCAGAAGGGTACACAGAAGATGACTGCCTTTCCTTTTTGGGGACAGAACTATTCCCAGGTAAGAATTATGTATTGCCATGACCATTTGTCTTCTCGATTTATTTGGAACTACTATTTTTGTCTGGTTTGACCATTTTTTTCATTGAAAGAAAAAGTTATGATGATTTTTTTTTTAGGCTTGCACTGTATCAAAAGGTGAAGAGGTTCTAAAAGCACCTCAGAGCATCTAAAACGTCATGGCTTCTGGCTTAATTTGGTTATTAACTCTAGAGTTACTGAAACTTAGTGCTGGTCAGACAACATATGTTGAAAAGATTCCGAAAAAAGAATTAAAAGTTGACAAAAGTTGCAAAATGAACCTCACAGTCCCTAGAACCCCATGGCTTCTGAATTGCCATAGCAGCAGCCAAAACCCATGGCTTACCTCAGTTATTTTCTCCACAGTTATTATAGTACAATCTTGGTGAATTAGGTTATATTAACAGGATGGAAGATACAGCTGAAGTAGAACAACAGAAAAAAAAGCTTATAGCTCCATTTCACGTTAGGCTGGCCCAGCCTATTTTATTTTGGCCCTTTGTTTTAGTAAGAGTTGCTAGTTCATCACCAGCTGGTCCATACTCTTTGCTTCATCTTCTGAGCTGCTGGTGTTTTCTAGGATGTATTTAAAGATGTGTTGAAACTGTGAGGATCTGGGTCTTCATCATTTTGTGCCTCACCTCTACAGAAGCTGGTACCATAGAAGCTTCATGTTCTTTCAATAAACACTCCTCTCTGTAGTACCTCTGAGTGCCTGTTACTTGTTATAATCTGGGAGACTGAACAACGAATGCAGTCTTTAAACATCTCTAGTTATTTCTTTAGCTTCCTTCAGTACCTACTTAATCAGTTACCTAAGACTATGAATGATGAATTGATTGAAAGATGAGGTTAATGTTAGGTAGATAATGTGTATGCAGCCCATTTATGCTCTGCTGAAGTTGTATTTAAAGGATAGCAACTTGCTAAGTATTACATTTCCTCATCCCAGACTGTATTTCTCTCCTTACAAAGTTATCCTACTATTAACACATATAAAAATGTGACACAGTTTTTCCCTTTAAGGTTTGGCTACTGCGTAGTACTTCATTGTTTCCATGATGTCCTTGCATTTCCTTCCTTAAGAATGTCTCTCTCTGTTCCTGCATCCTATTCTGCAAGACATTTCAGAATTCTTAACCAGAATAAACCCACAAAGAAAGGTGTTTATAATTGTCAGATGGTGTACAGGGCTGCATTGACTGTATTGCATGTATCTGACAGCATTGGGCAAAATATATTTTTGAAGCTCTAACTTAAGTATTTATTCATTCAGTGAATCACATCAGACATCGGAAGTATATGCAGTAAATAAAGTGACTGCAACTGGTGGGTACATTTGTGTGTGAGCTTGTTTTCACCTATGCATGTATGTAGAGGGCTGCAATGTATGCATCTAGAAGTAATAATATGAAATATATTACTATGGGTATTGCTGTATTTATTCACTGCATTACTCAGAGGTGTGCATAGTGGCTCTAACTGGTGGCCATGTACGTGGGTTTGGGGGGGTTGTACAATTCATTTCACTGAATACCAGTTTTTTTTTTGATGCACTAGTGTCTGATACTCATTAATGTCTTCAGTTGCTTTTTCCCCAAAAAGAGAAATTGCAAGTATAACAAGGACTTCTGCTTTCAAACAACATGGCCAAAGGGCTGGGTGCAGCTCCTCACCAAGCCCTTTGGTAGTTAAAGTTTTTTTCTTGTGATGTTTTTTCCAGTATTCCCAAATGATGTTATTCAGGAGATTTCACTCTTTTTCTTAGTTGCACTTGTACGAAGCAATCTCAAATTAGTCAAGCACTTCTCAAGTAGTTGGCTGCACTGTATGCATTTTACAGCAACATCCTCAGATACATTACTGTGGCTATTACGCAATAATTTCTTTATTCATTTATTGCATCAGAAGATGTGAGATGTGTACATACTTTATACATTTTAAACCATACACATGGATACTTATAACTGCAATGAATAACTCTATGCAGAAAGCAATATTTAACTAAACTATGTGGGTGACTATGCCCCCCACACTCCCCAATGTCGGGGCTGTGCCCCAACACCCCCCTAACTATATATACTAACTCCAGGATCGCACTACGGTGGGGAAAAGGGATATACCTTTTACTTTAATGTTTCAGTGTTATGAGTTTCAGTCAAATGAGTTTTCAGTATTCTGAAATTTCAGTCTTTTGGTCTCAGTCAAATGAGTTTCAGTCAAATGAACATTCTATCATCTGAAGTAGACCCATATGTATAGATATCTAGATAGATTACATTCCATTTCTGCAGAACTACTTTCTGGTTTTCAAATAACTCTCCAGATGAAGTTTCTGAAATGTTATTCTGTGAAAGATTTTGGTTACTGTAACGGTTATATCACTTTAATTCATCTGTCACTCCTAGAGCATGTAGCTGTGTTAATGAACCATCATACTGGAATGCTGTTTGGATCTAAGACTCTACTTCAGATACTGCATGTCTCAGCTGGGCTACCCCTTCAGTAACCCAGACAGAAAGTAAATTCAAACTAAAGTGCATATTTGTCAGTACATTATACTGTTGAGTGGTTTGAATAAGTTATCATAACTTCCATTCCTACATACCTACTATACCATATCAAATCTCATTGTTTTCTCAATTTTATAATCCCACCTTTTCTGAGGTTTGAATAATTCTGTTGCATCTGATTTCCAAGAACTTCTACTCCAATTTTCTCTTCTTTAATGCTGTTACTCTGTCTAAATTTTTTTTAGTTAAAGTTCTTCAATTAGTATCTGAAATCTCTTTAATTCTTGACTTTTTTTTTCAGATGGAAAGATTTTCACTGCCCCCCCCTTATTATTTAATGGTGTATTTTCTAATGGGAAGTTTATATTTATTGCATGTTAATATCAAAACATGATTTCTTCCATCAGAATGACATTGCTAGGATCAGGGCCTAACACCGAGGTAAGACTTCTGTCACTGATAAAGAAATTTGCACTGGCCACATAAACGGCCTTCGACTAGTGCCTATGTTACTTATGGGCACTTCTTTTATTGTGAAACAAATGCACACAACTCATATTTTACTTTCATCTTTTCCATGACATAAACAATAGTATACTTCAGTTTTGTGTTAGTAAATTTCGTAAATAACAAGGTCCACTATTTGAAGGCATGCAACAAGTTATGAACATTAATTAATTTCAAATTAACTTAATTTTCCTTTTCTGCACTGTTTCAACATCCCCCCCCCCCACCAACACACACAGACACACCTTCATGGACTCTGTTTAATTTATCCAAATGTTTTGGGTTTCTAATACCATGACAGGCATGAACCCCATTCCTAAATCAGGGCATAATTACAATTCATGAAATTAGGATTGTTTCAGTCTTTGGTGTCAAGCCAAGATGCTCTTCTCAGCACCTGCAACGTACACAGAATTCCCTCCTTCTGTAATTCATACAGGATAGCAATATAGGTAGCATGTTTATGTAGGATTTATTAGTATTTCCTCCCTCTGTAATTCATATGGGATACACATATAGGTAGCATATTTATGTAGGATTTATTAGTATTTCCTCCTTCTGTAATTCATACAGAATACACATATAGGTAGTATATTTATGTAGGATTTATTAGTATTTCCTCCTTCTGTAATTCATACAGGATACACATATAGGTAGCATGTTTATGTAGGATTTATTAGTATTTCCTCCTTCTGTAATTCATACAGGATACACATATAGGTAGCATGTTTATGTAGGATTTATTAGTATTTCCTCCTTCTGTAATTCATACAGGATACACATATAGGTAGTATATTTATGTAGGATTTATTAGTATTTCCTCCTTCTGTAATTCATATGGGATACACATATAGGTAGCATATTTATGTAGGATTTATTAGTATTTCCTCCTTCTGTAATTCATACAGGATACACATATAGGTAACATATTTATGTAGGATTTATTAGTATTTCCTCCTGTAATTCATACAGGATACACATATAGGTAGCATATTTATGTAGGATTTATTAGTATTTCCTCCTTCTGTAATTCATACAGGATACACATATAGGAGGCATATTTATGTAAGATTTATTAGTATTTGCTCCTTCTGTAATTCATACAGGATACTCATATAGGTAGTATATTTATGTAGGATTTATTAGTATTTCCTACTTCTGTAATACATACTGGATACACATATAGGTAGCATATTTATGTAGGATTTATTAGTATTTCCTCCTTCTGTAATTCATACAGGATGCACATATAGGTAGCATGTTTATGTAAACATATAGGTAGCATGTTTATGTAGTATTTATTAGTATTTCCTCCTTCTGTAATACATACTGGATACACATATAGGTAGCATATTTATGTAGGATTTATTAGTATTTCCTCTTTCTGTAATTCATACAGGATACACATATAGGTAGTATATTTATGTAGGATTTATTAGTATTTCCTCCTTCTGTAATTCATACTGGATACACATATAAGTAGTATATTTATGTAGGATTTATTAGTATTTCCTCCTTCTGTAATTCATACAGGATGCACATATAGGTAGCATGTTTATGTACACATATAGGTAGCATGTTTATGTAGGATTTATTAGTATTTCCTCCTCCTGTAATACATACCGGATACACATATAGGTAGCATATTTATGTAGGATTTATTAGTATTTCCTCCTTCTGTAATTCATACAGGATACACATATAGGTAGTATATTTATGTAGGATTTATTAGTATTTCCTCCTTCTGTAATACATACTGGATACACATATAAGTAGTATATTTATGTAGGATTTATTAGTATTTCCTCCTTCTGTAATTCATACAGGATGCACATATAGGTAGCATGTTTATGTACACATATAGGTAGCATGTTTATGTAGGATTTATTAGTATTTCCTCCTCCTGTAATACATACTGGATACACATATAGGTAGCATATTTATGTAAGATTTATTAGTATTTCCTCCCTCTGTAATTCATATGGGATACACATACAGGTAGCATATTTATGTAGGATTTATTAGTATTTCCTCCCTCTGTAATTCATATGGGATACACATATGGGTAGCATATTTATGTAGGATTTATTAGTATTTCCTCCTGTAATTCATATAGGATACACATATAGGGTAATATTATTTAGGATTTATTAGTATTTTCTCCTTCTGTAATTCATACAGGATACACATATAGGTAGCATGTTTATGTAGGATTTATTAGTATTTCCTCCTTCTGTAATACATACTGGATACACATATAGGTAGCATATTTATGTAGGATTTATTAGTATTTCCTCCTTCTGTAATTCATATGGGATACACATATAGGTAGCATGTTTATGTAAACATATAGGTAGCATGTTTATGTAGTATTTATTAGTATTTCCTCCTTCTGTAATACATACCAGATACACATATAGGTAGCATATTTATGTAGGATTTAGTAGTATTTCCTCTTTCTGTAATTCATACAGGATACACATATAGGTAGTATATTTATGTAGGATTTATTAGTATTTCATCCTCCTGTAATTCATACAGGATACACATATTGGTAGCATGTTTATGTAGGATTTATTAGTATTTCCTCCTTCTGCAATACATACTGGATACACATATATGTAGCATATTTATGTAGGATTTATTAGTATTTCCTATTTCTGTAATTCATACAGAATACACATATAGGTAGTATATTTATGATGGATTTATTAGTACTTCCTCCTTCTGTAATTCATATGGGATACACATATAGGAAGTATATTTATTTAGGATTTATTAGTATTTCCTCCTGTAATTCATACAGGATACACATATAGGTATCATATTTATGTAGGATTTATTAATATTTCCTCCTTCTGTAATTCATACAGGATACACATTTAGGTAGCATGTTTATGTAGGATTTATTAGTATTTCCACCTTCTGTAATTCATACAGGATACACATATAGGAAGTATATTTATTTAGGATTTATTAGTATTTCCTCCTGTAATTCATACAGGGTACACATATAGGTAGCATATTCATGTAGGATTTATTAGTATTTCATCCTCCTGTAATTCATACAGGATACACATATAGGTAGCATATTTATGTAGGATTTATTAGTATTTCCTCCTTCTGTAATTCATACAGGATACACATATAGGAAGTATATTTATTTAGGATTTATTAGTATTTTCTCCTGTAATTCATACAGGATACACATATAGGTATCATATTTATGTAGGATTTATTAATATTTCCTCCTTCTGTAATTCATACAGGATACACATTTAGGTAGCATGTTTATGTAGGATTTATTAGTATTTCCTCCTTCTGTAATTCATACAGGATACACATATAGGTATCATATTTATGTAGGATTTATTAGTATTTCATCCTTCTGTAATTCATAAAGGATACACATATAGGTAAGTATATTTATGCAGGATTTATTAGTATTTCCTCCTTCTGTAATTCATACATGATACATATATAGGTAGTATATTTATGCAGGATTTATTAGTATTTCCTCCTTCTGTAATTCATACATGATACACATATAGGTAGTATATTTATGTAGGATTTATTAGTATTTCCTCCGTCTGTAATTCATACAGGATACACATAGCAGTAGCTTTTTATCTAGGATTTATTAGTATTTCCTCCTTCTGTAATTCATACAGGATACACATATAGGTAGTATATTTATGTAGGATTTATTAGTATTTCCTCCTTCTGTAATTCATATGGGATACACATATAGGTAGTATATTTATGCAGGATTTATTAGTATTTCCTCCTTCTGTAATTCATACATGATACATATATAGGTAGTATATTTATGTAGGATTTATTAGTATTTCCTCCTTCTGTAATTCATACATGATACATATATAGGTAGTATATTTATGCAGGATTTATTAGTATTTCCTCCTGTAATTCATACAGGATACACTATTGGTAGCTGATTTACATAGGCTGTATTGGTCCTTTTGCTCCTACTAATACACAAACAAATTGGATATCTTTCTTCCACATTGCTCTTGCTTCTGCTTGCAGATATTGGTATTTTAAGATTTTCTGTCTCTCTCCATGTCATTTTTCCATATTGCCATAGTTTGTGCCAACATACCATGATATTTTATGTTCAGTGAACTTTGTAAACCAGTGTGTACGTAGCGCATTACCTTGGGCTGCCAATATTAACCTTTCATTTCTTGATGTGAATTCACCTCTCCTTATGTTTTTCCTACATTTCTTGCCTTCTCATCTGGTCCTTCACCTTATATTCTTTCTTTTGGTTGTTAGCACATTCAGTTGCTGCCTGGTTTTTATCTACTTCTCGTTTGATTTCTATTCCTGCTTGATGTTGATATGTTTCTGCTAAATTAAGCAGAGATGTCATCTTAGATTTATTCTCCTTGTGTTTCAAAACTTTCACTAAATTTGGATCTTGTGAGGTCAGTAGATGTGTGGAGTCCCACGATTGCAGATCTATACATGCAATCAGTTTCAAGGAGGCCCATCCCGCCTTTGGAACGGGGAATATATAATCTTGGTGTGCACTGATTTTTATAAATCATTTGGTGAGCATGAAGCATCCTTCTTGTTTTAATATCAAATCTATCCAACACTTTTGGGGCCAATCAATCACTCCAAAACTATAAGTTAGGACAGGAAGAGCAAATTGATTTATGGCTTGGATCTTGTTTCTAGTTTTCAGGATTAATTTAACTCTTCTAAAGTACTCCTTACTAAGCTTTACTCACATTTGTTCATGTTTTACTGCTGATCCTTCATCAGTTCCCAAGTATTTATACACTCCCTCTTGCTGAAGTTCTTTTATTTCACATTCTTGTCCCAAACTAATGTTTTCCTGGTGTTGCATTTTTCCTTTTTTAAAGGTTGCTTTTGCACATTTATCAAGACCAAATGACATTCCAATATCATCTGAAAAAGTTTTGACAACTTGCAACTGTGCTTTCAGTTCCTCATCTGATGAGCTATACAGTTTTAAATCATTGACAAAGAGAAGATAAGAAGTCATTAGACTTTATTTTTTTCTAGGAGCCAAATTGTAGCCATGGCCTAAGCTGTTAAGTAAACAGCTTATTGGATTAATGGCACGGCAGAATAGAAAGGTGACAGAGAGTCACCCTGGAATATCCCCCTTTGAATTTTTATCCCTGGGATAATAATCTGTCCTTTATCATGGCTTACTTGCAAAGTGGTCTGCCACTGTTTCATGGTTAATGTAATGTAGTCAATCAGTGTAGGGTGTATCTTATACATTTTTAAGCACTCTTTTATCCATGAATGTGGGATACTATCAAATGCTTTTTTATAGTCAATCCATGCCATACTTAGATTCTTCCCCTTCTTACAATTCTCTACTATAACTTTGTTTAACAACAAATGGTCCTTTATTCCATATGACTTTTGTTTATTGCCCTTTTGTTCTACTGCCATCATTGAGTTTTCTTATAAATGACTATAAACTCTGTCGGCGTCAGTTTCTATGTATAGTTTATACGGCGTTGGAAGACAAGTTATTGGTCCATAATTTTTAGGGTAGCTTGCAGGTTCACTCTTAAGTAACAGCATTATTTTTCCTGTTGTTAACCAGTGTGATGTGTGTTCAGGGTGCGTATATAAACTGTTCTTACTCATGGCTAAATCATCGTGCAAAGAAGTTAATACTTTAAGCCAAAAGTTAGGTACTGCATCTGGGCCAGGGGTTTTCCAATTAGAGGCTTTTCTCAACTTTATTTCAATTTCTCTGGCTGTTATTTCATCCCATTTCATCCTGTACATTTAAACTTCTTATTCTTTCTTTTACTTCTTCTATCCATTTAGCATCTTTGTTATGTTCCACAGGACCTTCATAGATACTTCTCCAAAATGTATCTACTTCCTCTTTTTTTGGCGGTCTATCTATTCCTTTTACCTTATTTCCCAGTTCTCTATACAACTTTTTTGGGGTCATCAATAATTTGTTTATTTTGTGCTTTTCCCTTATACTTATCTTCGTATCTTCTAAGTCTTTCTGGCTGTTTTGTAATTTTTAATTTATCTCCAATATTGCATAATAGATCCTGGTCTGTTCTAATACCGCGCATTGCTTTTATCACATCTATCTTTCTTAATATTTTCATTGATCTGTTCCCTCTTCTAGAATCTTCTAACAATGACACTTCTTGTCTTAGCTGTGTTGTACTTTTCTCTATTCGATATTTCCATGATGGTATTCACTTTCACCCCCTCTTTTCCCTCACTACCCTATGTTCCTGTGGTAGAACTTTATCAGTTATTAATTTAGCAGCACAGTAATATATCCTGCTTACTTCTGTTACATTGCATGGGTCTCTATGGACAGCCCTAATTACTGGGTTCATTTGTGTTATCAAGCTTCTGATTTTTGGGGTTTTATTAACCTTCTGCAGTCTATTTCTCTCATTGATCTTGATATATATATATATATATATATCTTTCTCTATTAAATCAAGCAACTCTTCTCTTAACTCCTGTTCTTCCATAGTGACGGTACATCCTTAGTTTTCCATTTCCTCAGGGCATTCTATAGAAAGTTCTCTCCAGTGTGTATATGTTGATGTTTTACCATGTTACCTTTCAGTGTAAAAGTTTTCTCACACATGGTGCACTTATAGGGTTTCTGCCCCATGTGTATATTCCGATGCCTATACATACTACTCTTGTGCCTAAAACTCTTACCACATGTGGCACATTTGTAGTTTTTCTGCCCCATGTGGTTACTTTGATGACTTATCATCTGATTCTTCTGTACAAAACTCTTTTCATAAATGGTGCATTTATAGGGATTCTCTCTAGTGTGTATATGTTGGTGTTTACCATGTGATCCTTCCGTGTAAAAGTCTTGTCACACATGGTGCACTTATAGGGTTTCTGCCCCGTGTGCGTATTCTGATGCCTATACATACTGCCCTTCTGCTTAAAACTCTTACCACATTTGGCACATTTGTATTTTTTCTGTCCTGTGTGGGTACTCTGATGACGTACCATCTGACTCTTCTGTGCAAAACTCTTATCACAAATGGTGCATTTGTAAGGTTTGTGTCCTGTGTGGCTATGTTGATGAAGTACCATAGTCCTTTTCCATGCAAACTTCTTATCGCACACACTGCATTGGTAGGGCTTCTGTCCACTGTGAGTACTTTGATGAGATATCATATTACTCCTCCTTGTAAACCTCTTGTCACATACACTGCATTTGTGGGGCTTCTGTCCACTGTGGGTCCTTTGATGAAATATCATAATACTCTTCTGTACAAAACTCTTGTCACACATGGTGCATTTGTAGGGTTTGTGTCCTGTGTGGATATATTGATGAAGTACCATAGCCCTTTTCCACGCAAACCTCTTTTCACACACATTGCATTGGTAGGGCTTCTGTCCACTGTGGGTACTTTGATGAGATATCATATTACTCCTCTGTGTAAATCTCTTGCCACATACACTGCATTGGTAGGGCTTCTGTCCACTGTGGGTACTCTGATGACATATCATATTACTCCTCTGTGTAAATCTCTTGTTGCACACACTGCATTTGTAGGGCTTCTGTCCACTGTGGGTCCTTTGATGAGCTATCATAATACTCCTCTGTGCAAAACTCTTGTCACACATGGTGCATTGGTATGGTCTGTGTCCTGTGTGGATATGCTGATGAAGTACCATAGTCCTTTTTCTTGTAAACCTCTTGTCACATACACTGCATTGGTGGGGCTTCTGTCCATGGTGGCCACTTTGATGAGATATCATATTACTCCTCTGTGTAAAATTCTTGTCACACACACTGCATTTGTAGGGCTTCTGTCCACTGTGTGTCCTTTGATGAGATATCATATTACTCTTCTCTACAAAACTCTTGTCACACATGCTGCATTTATAAGGTTTGTGTTCCCATGTGGATATGCTGATGAAGTACCATAGTCCTTTCCACGCAAACCTCTTGTCACACACACTGCATTTATAGGGCTTCTGTCCACTGTGGGTACTTTGATGAGCTATCATATTACTCCTCTGTGTAAACCTCTTGTCACACATGGTACATTTGTAGTGCTTCTGACCTGTATGAATTATCATATGTACTTTTATAGTCTTTCTACTTTTAAAACTCTTGCCACATGTGACACATTTGTAAAGCTTCTCTTTATTGCATATCTGCTCATGTAATGCCATTGTATTATTTTGTCTTTTCCCACTGTGATTTAATTGATCAGTTAAATCATTAATATTGAATGTTACACTGTTGTGATTAAGCTGACTACATGTCATTTCCATGGGAGTTTTTAGATGCGTTTCTAGTTTGTTTAGTTTTATAAATCCATCATCACTTTCCTTGCAGTTATGTCTGGTTTCAGAATGCACTGCGTTTTCCCTTGTGATTGACATCTTACCTGAGAGAGTTTTGTTAAATTCAGCACCCTGGGTTTTCTTGTGGGATGACTGAAGACTCTGGATCTCAGAGAAATCTGCATCCCTGTTGTCTTAAACGAAAAAAAAAAACAGTGTGTAAGAACATGTTTTCTTACTGTAAGGCTTACAGAGTAACTTTATTATTGTGTCCTCAAAAAAGCATTTTTTTAATTTCTAACTGTAGTAACAAATAATGGACTGTTGTTACAAAGAATTATAATAATGAATGTTACAAAAACTCTACACTCTCATTATACCTCACTGCACCTTTGAAATACATTTATCAATGCCATGTGGTCGTCTGCTTTTCTTATTTCTGCAAATGAGTTTCCAAGAGTTCATCTGGTGTACTTACCATCTTACTGTTCCTTATAAAATAAATTCCTCCTATTTAGCCCCAACTTCATTTAAGGGCATCATGGGTGTTCTTGGACATAAAACTCTACCCAGGAACCAATGAAAAGCTAGTATAAATATAGCTACAATAAGAGAAAAGAGTACATTACATTTAAATTTAAAAAGTAATAAACTCTACTACTTTCCAATAGAGTGGATTTAATCATTTAAAATCTTCTATAATGCTAGAGACATAAAACTGTTATGAGTGTGTAAATCTCTTGTTGCATTTGACATATTTAGAAGCTAGTAGATATTATACCATGACCCCCCCAAAACGTGCACGCTGATTGGCCAGTGTGCACATTGTAAATCGAGTTATACTAATGGAAAAAGGTCCGGTCACACGGACTTTTTTACATTAGTATAACTCTACTTTTAAAACACTGTCTCGCTATGTTAAATGGGTTTAACACAGCGAGACAGCTTTAAAATAAGCAACGGAGATCTCCGTTGCTTATTTTAAGCTGTCTCGCTATGCTAAACCCATTTAACATAGCGAGACAGGTTTAAAAAACGGAGAAAGCAAGATCTCCGTTGCTTTATTTACTGTTTCACTAAGTTAAATGGGTTTAACATAGCGAGACAGTTTTAAAATAAGCAACGGACATCTCCGTTGCTTATTTTAAAACTGTCTCGCTATGTTAAACCCATTTAACATAGCAAAACAGTAAAAAGCAACGGAGATCTTGCTTTCTCCATTGCTTTTGCCACAGCTCTGATGTACCGCGCAGGCGCCGCAGTACATCAGAACTGCCGGATGCCAGACATCTGCGGAAGGGCAGCAAACAGGCATTATACTATGCCATTATTTAAGAAAAGTAATAGTTTCTTTTCTTAAATAATGTCATTATAATAGCAATAACCACTTCTGGGTGTGGGTAATGCTGTATTTACCCGGTTGGCTTTGTTTGGTCCCTCGGGCCTCGGGACCAAACCACGCCAACCATGGGTAAATCCAGCATTACCCACACCCAGGCGTGGGTTATTGCTATATTAAACAACTGGACTTCATGCCTTAATTTTGCTACAGTATGTACCTTCTCTCTGATGGAATAGTAAGAATGCTTGTCCATAGGTTCACAGGTTCATATTTATATAGTAGACTATTGACCACTACCACTTACCTTTATAATCCTAGTTGAGCAATCCATCACAGCTGTGTTCCTAAGTTCATGGGCTTTTATTAGGGAACAATATGTTAGGAAGTTTAAAGAGGTTATCTGGGTGATATTTTAGTTTGGGCATTACTTTCTGCCTCTATCAGAGACATGTTTAATATTTTAAATATTTTTGAGGTTAATGATTTTATGAATAAACTGAATTTTATGGGAGACAATAAAATGTTATATATGACACATTTTCAATATGGACTAGAAATAAATTTAAAGAACAGGGCAGACACTTAACTATTTATAAAAAAATTAAACTAAAGATTCAAAAAGGGGACAAAAGATCTTTAGATTAAATACAAAATACCAAAAAAATACTAGAATGCAAAGAGGAAAGTATAGTAAAAAAATGAAAAAGGTTCAGAATTTGAAGTTATTATGAGAAAAATACCATGTTAGAGAATACAGGCTAGTGGCTACAACAGTTAGTACTTTTTCATGTACCAGCTGTAGACAATGTAGTTATATTAGTAACATAATGTCTTTTTATTTCGAACATATCGATTACACATATACAGGCAACAGGAGATGTAACTGCCACAGCTGTATTGCTTATTTGGCGAGCTGTGACACTTGCTCACAATTTTATGTGGGAAAAAGTGTCCGAGAATTATGTTTTAGGATTAGAGAACATATGAAGGCAGTTAATGACAAAGATCTCTCTAATGCTTTGGCAAGGCATAGTTTGGAGTTGAAGCATTTTCATAAGTTTTACTTTAGTGTTTTGGAACAGATTAAAACTGAAAGTTTTAGTTGCAACAACATCCTAGAAGCTAAAGATTTAAATAGCAGATATTTTTAAGGTCAGACCATTTTCCGGTGCTCAATGAAAATATTAATCTAAAGAGTATTCTTAAGCTGAAGTTGACTTAATGATTTATTTAAAATTTTAAATGTTATCAAAAGATGTAACGTTTTCTGAAATTTTGTTAAAATGTCACTTTAAACGTAGTTGCCGTCTTCATTTATTTTATTTATTTATTTTATTTTATTTTACATTTGTTTACCAAGATAGTCTGACTGGACACAGGTCCATTTACAGCAGAGGCCCGGGGAGAAAAGCTCCATACCTTTTAGTTCCAGTTTACAATAAGTTCACAAATCAAATGTTCAGACACAGATTATGTACAATTTCTGATAAGTTCAGAATAGTACAATACATTCAAGCCTCAGATGATCAGACATACATTATGTACAATGTATGATAAGTTCAGCACTTCAAATGTTCAGGTATAGATTATGTACAGTTCACAATAAAGTTCAGCAGATTGAAATAAATTGTTGTACAGTGTCCAACAACATACTATATATATATCAGACAGTGAGAGTAGAAACTGGTCACAAGAGATATGTCTGAATGTTATGTAATGCATGGGCATATCCATTTATCCATGAGGTGGACTTTTAGAGAGCTTTTAAAGATATTGGGTGATGTCGCAGATGTAAGATTAGGGGGAAGGTTATTCCAGTTTCTTGCTATGCTGTGAGAGAATAGGGCTTGTCCTGTCTAGTTGTTAGCTTTGGAGTAGTGTTTTTTCTGAAGACCTTAGGGGACAATTTGATGTGTGCTTGGTTACTAACTGACTAAGAGATGGGGTTTTGAGTGGATAGCTCAAAATATTGTAGGCAATTGTTAGTTGATGATAGTTGATTAACTGGGGTAGTTCTAGCCATTGCAGTTTACATAGTGCATGACAGTGTTGTGATTTGTAGTTGGATTTAGAAGCAAATCTGACGATTTTATTGTAGCATGACTGAAGTTGTTCAAGGTCCTGTTTTCTTATGTGTGTAAGGACTGGAGCGGTGTACATTAGGGTAGATAGAAGGTGTGTTTGGGCAAGTGTCATGTGTGCTTGGTCAGTTAGGAATTTTTTGTGTCTATATAGTGTCCCCAATTTTTTGTGGGCCTTTTTTATGTTTGTGATATATGTACATCAAACAGTACTTTGTTGTCTATTTCCATGCCAAGGAGTTTGGTATGGTTTGTGGGTAAGATGTTGGTACCATTTTTGGCAGTGATTGTAAAAGGTTGGTTGATAGATTTAGATTTGTTAGGTGTGAAAATTAGTAGTTTGGTTTTGTTGGGATTAAGGATTAGTTGTATCTGGGTAATCCAGTTTTCTTCTGAGGTGAACGAGTCTTGAGTAAGTTTTTGAAGGGTTGTGAGTGACGGTGCAGAGCAGATGAGAGTGGGAGTCATCTGCGTATTGTATGAGTGAGGCATTTTGGGTGGAGGTCTGGAGGCTGTTAATGAAAATGGAAAAAAGTGGTCCTAATATTGAACCCTGTGGGACTCCTATGGTTCTAGGTAGTAGTGGTGATAGTGTATTCTGCCACTGAACAGACTGCTGTCTGTCTGATAAGTAGCATTTAAACCATGCAATAGTGGAAGGGGCAAAGCATAGGGAGGACATGGAGTCCAGTAGCATGGTGTGTGACACCATGTCAAATGCCTTGGATAAGTCAAGAAATATTGCTGATATGAAATTGTTATTTTGTAAAGGTCAGAAGAGCAGTAGTAGAGCTATGGTGTTGTCGGAAGCCGTGTTGAGTGGGTGACAGTAGGTTGTTAGAGTTTAGGAATTGCACAATTTGGGAGTGTATACATCTTTCAAGTATTTTGGATAAGGGGGATAGGATGGTTATTGGTCGTTAGTTGGAGAACTCATAACAGTTTCCTCCTTTGCGAAGAGGGATGATGTTAGATACTTTCCATAGTTTAGGGATGTAGGCTTCCTGTATGGAGCGGTTTATTAAGATGGATACTGGGTATGAGAGGGAGTCAGCTGTCATTTTTAGGAAGTCAGCAGGTAGGTTGTCTGCAGCAAGGGTGGTGGGTTTGAGTTTTTGTAGGAGTTTTTTAATAGTACTGGTGGGGACAGGAGAGAGTGTGAGACGGGGATATTGTTAAGGGGCTTGCTAGGTTGGTTTGGGTGGTAGGTTTTGGGGGTCTGAGAGGACAGTGATAGAATTGTTTGAGTGAAGTGTTGGTTAAATTGGGATGCAATGTCTGTGGTATTATTATTGGTAGTGGGAGTTGGGGTGGATATTTTTCCAGGGTTGAGTAGGGAGTTGATGGAATTCCAGAATTTATGTGGGTCTCTTGTGTGCTTGGTTTGGGTGGTGAGGAAATAGTTTAATTTATCAGGTATGGTTTGTCTTTTTGCTTGTTTTTTTAGTTTTTGGTAGTTTTGTTTGGTTAGGTTGGTATTGTCTTTTTTCCAGGATTTCCATGCTTTATCTCTGGCTTTTAGTAGGGCTCCTGTGTCCCTGCTTAGCCATGGAGCATAGTTTGACTTGACTCTGATCTTTCTAATGGGTGCAGCTGAGTTGAGGATGCTAGTGAAAGTGTTGTTGAAGTAGTCTACGGCTTGCTCTAAGTCTAGTGTTAGTAGCGGATTCCAATTACAGTGTTTTAGGGTGTGGTTTATTTCCTGTATGTTTAGTCTTCTTTTATCTCTGACTTGTCTAAAGATAATTGGGTTGGTTATGTTGGAGCATTTTCACAAGAGGAATGCAGGGAGGTGGTCACTCAGGGTGTCTGGTAGACATCCAGTGTGATAGTAATGTTTTGGGTAGTATACTACTGTCCAGTGTAAGATCGATTGCTTGTGTGATCTTTTGTCTACTCTAGTAGGTTCTTGAATGAGCTGGGTAAAGCCAAAGAGATTAATATGGTTGGTGGGGTTGTTGGAGTTGCAGGCTAACCAGTTTGTGTTCAAGTCACCTAAGAGAATGGTTTTATTGGAAAGTTTGACTGAGATCCATTGTAATAATTCTAGTATGGTGGGAGAGTTGTTGCCTGGGGGATGTAACTACAGATTATGTTGATTTTCTTGGTATTGTTTATGGCTAGAGTTGAGATTATGGTTTCTGCGTTTTGAAATGCTGGGGTGGGATTTCTAGGGGTTTTACTTTGAGTGTGTTTTTAAAGAGCATGGCTACTCCTCCTCCCTTTTTGTTTGGCCTGTCCTGCCTTATAATATTATATCCTGGTGGTAGAATTTCTTCGTTTTGCATGGTGGGTTTTAGCCAGGTTTCAGTGATAGTATATCTGGGGAGTAGTGTGTTATGAAGGCTTGGAAATCAGGAAGTTTGTTTGTCAGACTTCTGGTATTTATGTTAATGATTAGTAGGTCTGACTTTTGTTTGGGTGGGAGTAGGGGGTTGTTTGGTCCTGGATTTGGGTGGATGTCTCCTGATATGAGCATTTTTTTTTGTGATCAGTAATATGTGTTTTATATTTTGTGTTGTTTTTATGTGGTACGTAACTGATATCTTAAAGGTATGTGTTGTTGTTAGTTGTGTTTTGCAGATATATAACATTAGGCTGTCTTGAAATAGTGTAGCTGTAATGGGGAAATGTGTGTGAATGTTTGGTTTAGTGTATGCTCGCATTGAATGGTGAATTGCATTATGTAGTGAGGTGATAGAATGAGTGGATGTGAAATATGTTAAACTTATCAGTGCTAGTAGTAGGCCTCCTAAGGTGGTTTTCATTTTGTTTAACCTAGTATTGTAGGAAGATGTGAGAGTAGAAGGTAGGTGTAAGTAAAGGTGGGTGTGGTGATGAAGTGAGAGGCTAGGGGTGTGTCAGGTAATTTGTAATTGGAATGAGAGTGTGTGGAAGAGGAGATTGGTTGTTTTTGGTTCGGGTGTGGTTTGGGTAAATAAATGTAGAGGTGCTGGGGTTGGGTGGGATTTGAGGGTAGGGTAGGGGAGTGGAGTGAGCCCGAAGGATGTGTGAATGGATGTGTGACTTATGTTATTGCATAAATGGAGGAGGGACTTTTGAACTACTTAAACTAATTAGTCTGTTAGTGATTTTGTTTTCTGATGAAGCTCCATGTCGATTAAAAAAATTAAAGAGATAATATTGTGTTTTTACAGTTCTTACCTTTTACTAGCTGTTTCATATTTAGCCTACCAGCAAAGTTTGTTGTTGTTTTTTTAATTACCAGTCTCTTTGCTTTGAGGTGGTTGTTTACAATGCAAACAAATATTAACAAGGGCATTAAATACACTTTTAATGAATACAGTAATTATGTATTAGAACAAACTGATAATCAAGAAGTTATACAATAAATGCAAATAAATAAATAAATAAATAACACAAGGCATTTTGCACTGACTTGATAATACCTGAAATTTATAGAATATTCCCAATAAGTAATTCAGTGATTACTTAATGAACATAAAACATTTAAATTAATTATAATATAACTATCTGTCTACTGGAAATACTCATTAACTACCTCCATATTAAAATAAAATAAAAATCCATGTGATTGTTCATCTCACTGACCAATAATGTTAAATCTGTCTCAATATTTGCTGACAGAATAAAGCAATGCTTACTACAATGAATAGACAATGATCAAATTGGTTTTATTAAGAGACAAACCCAGGGTATTTATGGTAAGTGTAGACAACTGTACTATGTTCTTCGTGTTTCACTGTTGCAGGGCATTATAAAACATGTATTTCTTATTGGCTATTCAGATAAAGTACAGTTGTGTACACTTACCATAAATGTAGATGTTCGAGTGTATTCACTGTTGCAGTCATTACATTTAGGTTATCTGCTTGCAGTAGCCCTGAGTCAGCCTGATTAACAAAGTCTTGGGTCCTGCATCAGATGCTGTCCCTTCTTCCATGGCGTCATGCCATCAGGGGTATAAAACATGCAGCCAATGCCTTTACATCATTTTTCTTGCCCCAGATGTCAGGTGTCCCCCTAATGGGAAGCAATTAAATATATAATTATAAAGATATACCTCCAACAAAAAAGCAAATACACCAAAAAGCTTTTTGAGCATAGTAAGGGAGAGTAGAGGTATAACCCAAAGAGGAAAGGGGGCTGGAGAGAGGGTAACCAGGACTGCAACAGTGAATACACTCGAACATCCATATTTATGGTAAGTGTAGACAACTGTACTATGTTCTTCGTGTTTCACTGTTGCAGTCATTACATTTAAGTAGATTCCCAAAGCTAAGGTTGGGAGGAGGAATTTAAATAGAATTAGGACCAGCTATAAGGCCCTGCAAGACTGAAGTGTCAAAGCCAACTCTAGATTTAGAGAAAATGGGCAAATGATAATGCTTGGTGAAAGTATGTACAGAACTCCAGGTAGCAGCTTCTAGGATGTCCCTGGTAGAGACGCCCCTGAAAAAGGCTGTGGAGGTAGATGCAGCCCTGGTTGAATGGGGTCTGATGCCATGTGGGATAGGTTTCCCATGGTGCTTATAGCAGAAATTAATGTAGTGTCCTATCCATTTTGAAATGGTTTGCTTTGAAATAGCTTTCCTCTCTGTCCCTGCAGCAAATGCCACCAGCAGTTGTTCAGATTTCCTTTGAGGTTTAGTCCTGTCCAAGTAAAATCTAAGTTGTCTGTGCACATCTAAGGAGTGCAGTATCCATTCCCCTTTATTCTTTAGGTTAGGAAAGAAGGTAGGCAAATGAATGGACTGATTTAAGAGCCACATTGGATACCACCTTGGGCATGAAGGAGAGATGGGTTCTGAGGGACACCCTGTCTGCATGAAAGATGATGAAAGGCTCCACTACCATAAGGGCCTGTAATTCAGATACCCTTCTTGCAGAAGCGATTGCTAAAAGGAAAGCTGTTTTCCAGGAAAGGAATTTTAAATTTGTAGTAGTAGCTGGCTCGAAAAGTACAGTTTTGTACCTACCATAAATGTAGATGTTCGAAGATCCACATTGCTGCAGTCCTTACACTTGGGTAGTCCGCTGTCCTCGGTCGGCCCGAATATCAAAGTATAAGGCTGACGTCGGTCAAGGCGCATTTGACTGACATCAGGACGTCAGGGTACAAATGCGCATGACCGACGTCATATCCTCAGTCTTTTCTTGCCCCAGATGTCAGAAGACCCTAAAAATAAAGGTCAAAACCAAAAGACAGCAAACAAACAACCAACCATCCTAGCACTAAAAATATGGACAATATATACAATATACATCATATTGACAACCCAACCCACACAACCGCTTCTAACTACAGAGGGGAAGGAGGGAGTATTGGACTGCAGCAATGTGGATCTTTGAACATCTACATTTATGGTAGGTACAAAACTGTACTATGTTCTTCATCTCACATTGCTGCAGTCCTTACACTTGGGTAGAATCCCAAAGCAGAGGTAAGGGAGGATGGCCAAACTATAAGGAAGCAGGAGCTGCCAAAATGCCCTGCAAAACAGCAGTGGCAAAACCAGCCCTGGATTTAGAGTAGAGTGGTAGGTGATAACGCCTAGAGAAAGAATGCACTGAACTCCAAGTAGCTGCCTCCAAAATATCCTTGGTTGCCACCCCCCTCAAAAAAGCTGTCGAAGTGGCAGTAGCCCTAGTGGAATGAGGCCTAATCCCAGCTGGAATCTCCTTTCCATGATGGGAATAACAGAAAGCAATGCAAAACCCAATCCACTTAGAAATAGTTTGTTTTGACACAGGCTTGCCCTGAGAACTCAAAGCAAAAGAAACAAATAACTGCTGAGACTGCCTGAACCCTTTAGTTCTGTCCAAATAATATCGCAACTGCCTGTGTACATCTAAAGTGTGCAAAATCTTTTCCCCTTTATTTTGGGGATTTGCATAAAAAGTAGGCAAATGAATAGTTTGGTTTAAAGCCACACTAGAAACCACTTTAGGCATAAAGGAAGGATTAGTACGTAAAGATACCCTATCCTTATGGAAAATTAAGAAAGGCTCAACCGCCATAAGGGCCTGCAACTCAGAAACCCTTCTTGCAGAGGTAATAGCCAACAAAAAGCAGTCTTCCATGATAAAACTTTAATTCAGTAGTAGCTGCAGGCTCAAAAGGTTGTAGAGTGAGTTTCTCCAACACAAAATTGAGATCCCAAGCAGGAGTAGGAGCTTTTCGTGGGGGTCTTATATTCTTTGCCCCTCTAAGAAATTGCTTGAACAAAGGATGAGAAAACAATGGTGGGTCACAATCATAGTGAGCCAAAATTGCTGTAGCATGAACCTTAATAGAAGAGAAGGACAAACCTTTGTCCAGTAACGCAGTAAGATATTGAAGAGCCACACTTAAATTAGGCTCAGAAACATCAAAATCCTTTGCTGCACTCCAAAATAAAAATCTCTTCCATTTATCTGCATACACTTTCCTTGTACTAGGCCTTCTAGCTTCCAAAATAACATTCAAAACTTGCTGTGGAAGTGGAGGCCCACTATGGTTCAAAACAGAATATGCCAGGCTGTTAGGTGCAGAGAGTGAAGCTTGACATTGAGCAAATGACTGTCCTCCTGAGACAACAGGTGTGGAATCAAGGCAAAGGCCATGGAGGCTTCCGTACCAGGCTTCTCAGTAATGGGTACCAAAGCTGTCGAGGCCAATCTGGAGCTATCAAAATCATCCTTGGCTTGTCTTGTCTGGCCTTTAGTAGTACCTTTGGGAGGAGAGGCAGAGGCGGAAAGGCATACACATGAAGATTGCTCCAATTGAAAGAAAGAGCATCCACTTTCCAAGCTGTGGGATGAAACCTTTTGTGCAAAACTTTGGCAGCTGGTGGTTTAGTGGAGAAGCAAACAGATCTATGTCTGGAGTTCCCCATGACACTGTCAATTTCTGAAATACATGAGGATCCAATTTCCACTCGTGGGGATCCATAATTTGTCTGCTCAACACATCTGCTAAGGAGTTCTGTGCTCCCGGCAGAAACCTTGCCTGAAGATTTAGCTGTAAACTGAGAGCAGTCTCCCACAAAATCATTGCTTGCCTGCATAGAGGATAAGAATGTGTTCTGCCTTGCTTGTTGATGTACCACATGACAGTTGTGTTGTCTGTTAGAATCAACACCTGCCCTGGAGGAAGTAAATCCTTGAAAGCTATTAATGCAAACTGGACTGCTAACATCTCCTTCAAGTTGATATGTAGATGTTGTAGTCTGGCAGGCCACTTGTCTTGTATCCACTTTCCATTCAGATGAGCTCCCAAGCTTTGTCTGAGGCATCTGTCATTAGAATCTGACTCGCCTCTGGCCGGGTCACAGAGAGTCCCTTGTTTAGGTGACATTCCTGAGCCCACCACAACAATTCCTTTTGAATGCAAGGTATTATTTGAATGACACTGTCCAAATCCTGGCAGTGCTGTGTCCATACATTTTTGAGATACCATTGTAGCTTCCTCATATGCAGTTTGGCATTGGGAAGCACCAGAATACAAGATGCCATGAACCCCAAGGCTTGAAGGACTGTCCTTGCAGTCAGCCTGGACTGATGAGACAACTGATGAAAGTAAAGGGAAAGATTCTTTTGTTTGTCCGGGGTCAAAAAGGCCATCTGGGATGCTGTATTCAGTCTCACACCCAGAAAGCACATGTTCTGAGAGGGTACTAGACTGGACTTTATTTCGTTCACAGAATACCCTAGGCATCTTAGCACTGCTATCACATAATCCAAATGATGAAGAAGCTCGTCCTTTCCTTGAGCCAGAATCAGGCAATCGTCCAAATAAGGATAGATCTGTATTCCTTTTAACCTGAGGAAAGCTATCACTGGAGTCAGAACTTTCGTGAACACTCTGGGCGCAGTAGATAAGCCAAAGGGCAATGCAGAGAACTGATAATGAGAAGTCCCAGCTCGAAAACGCAGATACTTCCTGCAACTCAGTCTGATAGGAACATGAAGATAAGCATCCTTGAGATCCAAAGTTACCATCCAATGATCTTTGCCCAGCAGAGGTAAAAGCTGCTGTAACGTCAACATTTTGAACTTGGGAATGTCCAGATAAGTGTTGAGGATAGATAAGTCCAAAATTGGTCTCCACGTGTTCCCTTTCTTTGGTACTAGGAACAGGCGAGAATAAAATCCTAGGCCCACTTCTGGCATAGGGACCGCTGTATGGCCCCTATTTGGAGTAACAGAGAAATTTGCTTGTGAGCCTCTATTCTTTGTTGAGGAGGAACGTCTGGCATGCCTTTGAAAGGAGGCAAGGTATGGAAATAAAACCTGTAACCGTGGTGTATGATATCCAATACCCATCTGTCTTGGGTAATTAAACTCCAATTTTCTTTGAAAAGTGCCAACCTTCCTCCCAAAGGTGCTGCCAGACGAGAAGGCTCTGGCAGCTGAAAAGGTAGGTCATTGGGTCTGTTTACGAAAGGACTGACCCCTGCCCTCACCAAGACTGTGCAGGAGAACTCCCTGTTCTAGGCCTGAAAGAGCCCTGAGCTCTGCCCCTACCACGTCTAGATCTACCCCTAGACTGGGAATCATAAGAAGGATACGTCCACCCCTTAGTAGGCCAATTTCTACTAAACTTTGGAGGCTGAACCTGCAAAAATCTTTAACAGTCTGCATAGACTTAGCCTTGTCTTCCATTTTCTTTAAAACTGCCTCAACAGGAGAACCAAACAACACATCAGATTGTAAAGGAGCATCTAAAATCCTTGTTTTAACATGGTCAGATAAATTCTGATCCCTCAGCCAGGCGTGCCTGCGAAGAACTGACCCAGTGGCAGCCACCCTAGACGAGGCCTGTACAGCATCAAAACCACATTGCAAAGAATGCTTACCCACCTGTTCAGAAACATGTACTAAATCTTGTAACTCTTTACAATCAATACCTTCCGCCAGAGCATCAACCTTAGACTTCAATTGTGAAAGGAGATAGTTTTGGTATTTCAACATGTGAAACTGGCAATTCAAAGCCCTCATAGCTAGAGTGGAAGAAGTATAAACTTTCTTTCCCCATCTATCCAAGACCCTGGCCTCTTTATCCGTAGGAACCGGATTCTTGACAACAGAAGCCTTAACACCTTTAGGCCCCTGACTAACAGTTTCTGGGTCTGCCCTAGGACTCTTAAAAAGATACTTATGAGCTTCAGGCACCCTGTAATACCTATCCGATTTAACAGGAGCAGGAGGCAAAGAATCAGGATTAAGAGAAGCCTCTGTAAAAACATCTTCCACCACATCCAAAACAGGAGGTATAGCCAAAGGCCTATGCTGGGGTAAAAACAAAAATTCCCTAAGCCTTTTCCTGGAATCAGAGAAGTCCTGACCTTCCCACTTAAAATGCTCCCTCATGGAATGAAGAGTTTCTGAAAAGAAAAATCCTCAGGAGGAGAAGCAGAAGGAGTAGAATCATCCACATCAGAATCAGAATAAGGAGAATACTCCTGCAAGTCTTCAGCCGAAGACTCTGAAACATCCAGAGCCTGCTCAAAACTCCCTAGCTCAGGCTCCACCCTAGGTCTCGTATCGGGAGGGGGCAAAGAACCCTAATCAAAGTAATCAAATCTTCTGCCATTTTAAGCATATGCTTCTTGGGCACAGTTCCTGAAGAACTAGGGGTGACACCAACTGAAGCTAAACCTGGCCTGCCTCTGGGAGAAGCCTTGGAAACAGAAGGAGAGGGCCTAACCACCCTAGGAAGGGAGGGAGTATAGTAACCTGAGAAGCCCCATCAGCCTGACCTGCCTCCTGAGAGGCCACATCCTGCAATAACAAAGGCTCTCCCTGGGATCCCAAAGAAACCTCCGGTGGAACCACCGGCTCCACCGACACCTCTAAAGAACCGGCGTCCGGTACGGACGGTTCTTCTAGCCTAGGCTTAACTGCTTTGTCCTTGCGCTTCTTCGAAGAAGCGGGCGTCGGAGCATCCGATGGCATTTTATAATTGCACCGCTTCCCGAAGACTAACCTGGCACAATCTAACCTTCTCTTTATAGTGCGCTTATTGAATCTAGCACAAGAGCGACACCCAACAACGTTGTGCTCAGGCCCTAAACAAGGAATACACAAAGTATGATAGTCTCTATGCGGTATCTGCTTCCCACAAGAAATACAATTATTCACTTTTTCTGACATCCGGTAAACCACTGAGGCAAGAAAAAACTAAAATATTCCCCAACGGGGTACTTAGCCAACTTTGACTCGGTCTGAAACTCCGAAATCGAAAAATTTCAGAACGCCAACCGGCACTTGCAATGCTGCTTCTGCATCGGACCATGCGGCAAAAAAGACTGAGGATATGACGTCGGTCATGTGCATTTGTACCCTGACATCCTGATGTCAGTCAAATGCGCCTTGACCGACATCAGCCTTATACTTTGATATTCGGGCCGACCGAGGACAGCGGACTACCCAAGTGTAAGGACTGCAGCAATGTGAGATGAAGAACATGTAGGAAGAGTGAGTTTCTCCAAGACAAAGTTAAGGTCCCAGGCTGGAGTTGGATCTCTCCTGGGTGGCCTTACATTGTTGGCCCCTCTGAGGAACTGCTTGAGCAGTGGGTGAGAGAAGAGGGGAGGCTCTGTGCTGTAATGAACTGAAATGGCTGAGGCATGAATTTTGATGGAGGAAAAGGACAAGCCCTTATGAAGCATCTCAGTCAAGTATTGTAGAATCTGAGGCAAATTGGGCACTGCTGCGCTCATCCCTTGAGATTGATTCCAGGCACAAAATCTTTTCCATTTTGCAGCATAAGATTTTCTAGAACTAGGCCTCCTTGCCTCTAAAATGATATCCATCACTGATTTACTGAGGGGTGCTAAAGAAGAGATTAGGTAATTAGCCAGGCTGCTAGGTTCAGGGTTTGCAGCTGAGGGTGCAAAATCTGGTTCTCCTGCTGAGACAACAGGGAAGGAGTCTGAGGCAGGTGCCGTGGGCCAAGCATGACACACTGCGCAAGAGGGGATACCAATGTTAGCGTGGCCAGATTGGTGCAATTAAAATCGTCCTTGGCTTGTCCTGTTTGATCTTTAGTAGTACCATGCAGAGCAGAGGCAGAGGAGGAAAGGCATAAACTGATAGGTTTTTCCAACTGAAGGGTAGAGCATCCACTTTCCAAGCTAGCTTGTGGGAAATCCTTGTGCAAAATTTGTCCAATTGATGGTTCTGGGGGGAGGCAAACAGATCTATATCTTGGTCTCCCACTTGCTTCTCAGCATGTTGAAAATCCTTGGTTCCAGTTTCCACTTGTGTGGGTCCATGAGGTTTCTGCTTAGTCCGTCTGCCAGTGTATTTAGTTTTCCTGGCAGAAATTGAGCTTGTATATTCACTTGGTAGCTCAAGGCTGTGTTCCACAATGCCATGGCTAGTCTGCAGAGGGCATAAGACTGTGTACCCCCCCTGCTTGTTCATGTACCACATGACAGTGGTGTTGTCCATCTTGTCCTGGAAGAATGTGGTCCTTGAAGGCAGTCAGAGCATTCTGTACAGCTAACATTTCCTTTTGATTTATATGCAGGTGCATTTGACTTGGGCTCCATTTGCCCTGAATGCACTTCCCTGCCAGGCGAGTCCCCCCCATGCATAGTCTGATGCATCTGTTGTTAAGGTTTGGGCAGTAGGGGGTAGTTTGAATGGTAATCTCCTGCTTTGGTGGCAGACCTCTGCCCACCAAAGGAACTCTAGGCGTAGGCAAGGTATGATAGGAATCATTGCTTCTAGATCCTGTGAATGTTGACACCATAGACTTTTGAGATACCATTGTAGTTTTCTCATATGCAGCCTTGCATATGGAATTAGAAGAATGTGGGAGGCCATGAACCCCAAGGCTTGCAGTATTTGCCTTGCAGATAGCGGAGTTTTTGTGGCCACTTGTTTGAAGTAGGTTGCCAAATGAATTCCTTTCTCTGGCGTGAGGAAAGCCATCTGGGAAGTTGTATTCAAGCTTGCTCCCAGGAATATAATTTGTTGACAGGGTACCAGGTGTGATTTCTTTTTGTTTATGGTGTACCCCAGACAAGTCAGCACCCTTTGAACAAAGGCCAGATGATTCAAAAGTATGTCCTGGCTTTCTGCCTGAATTAGACAATCGTCCAGGTATGGGTATATTTGAAGATTTCTTTGCCTGCAAAATGCAATGACTGGAGCTAGCCCCTTTGTGAATACCCTGGGCGCAGTAGATAAGCCAAAGGGCAGTGCAGAGAACTGATAGTGCATGTAGCCTGCTTTGAATTGTAGGTATCTTCTGCAAGACTCCCTGATAGGGATGTGCAGGTAGGCTTCTTGTAAGTCTAGTGTTGCCAACCAGGCATCCCTGCCTAGCATAGGAAGCAACTGGTGAAGAAGTCAGCATCTTGAATTTTGGAATCACCAGAAAGGTGTTTAGAGTAGAAAGGTGTTTAGAGTAGAAAGGTCCAGGAAAGGATGCCATGTACTGCCTTTTCTGGGTACCAGGAAAAATCTGGAATAGAAACCTTGTCCCCTTTCCTCTTCTGGTACCAACTGAATAGCCCCCATGCTTAAGAGAGAGAGAACTTGATTTTGGGCCTCTGCCCACTGATTTGGAGGTAGATCTGGCCACCCGCTTGGTGTTGGTAACGTGTGAAGGTGAAATCTGTATCATTGGGACACTATATTTAAAACTCATTTGTCCTGGGTAACAAGTTCCCAGTTTTTGGCCTGCAGACCAATCTTTCCACCTAAAGGAGCATCCAGTTGGGAAGTGCTTGGGAGTTTTAAAAGTAAGACAGTTTTCCATAGGGGTGAGTCTTACTACCAGATTTGGGTGCGGAAATGCCCCACTGCTTATTCTTGTGTGTCCCCAGGGACCGAAATCTGGGGTTTCTGATGTGTCTGGGTTTGGTTTGAGAAGACCTGGAAGGGGCTAGAAAGGACCAGTTCTTAGAGGGCCAATGCCTACTAAATCTAGGAGGCTGAACTTGCAAGAAATCTTTATCAGTTTGCATAGATTTTGCTTTATCTTCCATATTTTTTAGAACTTCCTCAGCTTTGTTGCCAAACAGATGGTCCTGATTTAAGGGAGCATCCAACATTTTATCTTTAACATGATCAGGCAAAGATTGCTCCTTAAGCCAAGCATGCTTTCAGAGCACAGACCCAGTAACAGCAGCCCTGTAAGAGGCCTCTAATGAATCAAATCCAAATTGCAAAGTATATTTACCAACATGTTCAGCAGAATGCATTAAATCCTGTAATTCTTTATTTTCAGCACAGTCAGGAATCAGTATCATTTTCTGTTTAAGCAACCCAATAACATGTTGATACTTTAACATATGAAACTGGCAGTTTAAAGCCCTAATGGCCAATGTTGCAGAAGTGTAAACCTTCTTACTCCATCTATCCAGCGCTCTGAAGTCTCTATCAGAAGGGGTAGGATTTTTAGCAGTAGAAGCCTTAATGCCCTTGGGGCCCTGTGAAATAGTCTCTGGATCCGCAATAGGTTTTCTGGGAGCAGGAGGCAAAGAATCAGGGGCCAAACTAGATTCTGAAAAGACATCATCAACAATGTCTAGTACAGGAGGTATATCTAAAGGCCTATGCTGTGGCAGGAGTAAGAAATCCCTAAGCCTCTTTTTTGAATCAGAAAAAAACATGGCTTTCCCAGTGGAAATGCTCCCTTAGAGTATGTAAGGTTTCACCAAAAGAAAAATCCTATGAAGGGGAAGTGGAGCGAATACAGTCCTCTGCATTAGAATCCTCATAAGTTGATAAGGGCAAATCCTGATCATCAGAAGAATCAGAAAAATCAGAATCCTGGTCAGAAGATTCATAAATAACTTCAGTCTTAGGTCACTTAGAAGGGGGAGGTTGGCTTCCCCTGATTAAAGTTATAAGATCTTCAGCCATTCTTATCATTTGCTTCTTAGGCATAGAGGCCTGAGCATGTGGCCTGGGCATCGGTTTCTTAAGCATAGTTTAAGAGTTAGGCCTAAATGAAGAAGGCGGCATCGGTTTAATATGCAAGTCTGTAGGCCTGAATACACCCTCAGATGCCGGTGCCTGCACAGAGGCTCCGGACCCATCCAAGATAGAGACATCTGCAGGTTCCACAGTTGAAGCATCTCGCAGCATACCGGACTCCAAATGGGTCTCAATAGAGGCCTGCGAATTAGAAGTAGTGGGTATCAGGGGCTGCGAAGGTGCCTCACTGAGTACCGGTGAACTGGCGACTGGCTTAGGAGAAGCATCGTCAGCAGCTTTGGACCTACGCGGCCTGTCTGTCTTTATCTTTGCATTTTTTTTGGAATCCTGGTAGTTGGAAGGCTAACTGACGAAATTTCTGGATAATTAAACAGAGAACCGAAATATTTAGAGGTGAAAATATGCCAACAACGGATAGTGTGCTGATTAAATAAAGCAAAAGACTGACAGCAAGGTACGTCGTAGTCAGGGCCCAGACAAGGAATGTCGTACAAATGAAAATCTTTGTGAGGTATTTGATTTCCACAAGTAATGCAATTATTAGCTTTTACTGACATCGGTAAGGAACAAGAAAAAGTTTCCCCAACGGGGTACTTAGCTTTAGTTGAAGACTTTGGTTCTGAAACTCGAAAATGAAAATTTCAGGAGTCGGCCGACCGGCTCTTGCGAACTGCTTCTGCTTCGGGCACCGCACAGCAAGATAGACTGATGTAATGGTGTCGGCTGCATGTTTTATACCCCTGATGACCTGATGTCATGGATGAAGGGACAGCATCTGACGCAGGACCGAAGACTTTGTTAATCAGGCCGACTGAGGCCTACTGCAAGCAAATAACCCAAATGTAATGACTGCAACAGTAAAACATGAAGAGCATCACTGATGAAGAACTAGCACTATAGGTTCATAGGTTCATAGGTTCATACTAGGCTATCTGCCCGAGGGCATTTACAAGCCTAGCCCCATCGCTTGTTGGCTTAGCACCCCTTTAGGTATGGGGACTATATTCCATTATTTTTCTTTGCCTCTGTCGAAAGCAGAAGAGAGGATCCCCTGGGGGGTATTATATCTACATCCCCCCATCCATTGGTCAAGATTTTGAACAAACAAGGCCAGCTGCTCTCTGTCACATACATGATTTTTTTTTTTTTCCATAAGTCTTTTGGGTGATGATCCTATCCTCCTATCCTCCCCTATTAATAGCAGTGTCAAGGTTAAGGTTTAAGTCTTTAGTTGGTGGATCTGATTTTTTGAGTGAATTTTATTCATCAAATCTATTCAAATTGCTTCTTCTGTGCTCAGTGGATTGCCACCTATTTGTTTAGTAGGGTAACCTTTTTTTTCTTTTTTTGACTATGCATTTTTTGGCATTTAACTTTAGGCCGTGGCTCTGGCACCAGTTATCCGTTTCTGTGAGACCCTTCTATTTAGTTCAGATATTATAAAACCTTTCAAAGCAATCAGTTAGGGTTATTTATTTATTTATTTATGACACACACACACACACACACACACACACACACACACATATATATATATATATATATATATATATATATATATATATTCTCTAAAACAGTTATGAATCTGTTGTAAATGCTATATATATGACAATAAAACACGTATTAAAATTGGTCTCCTAATTTCAAGAACAATAGATAATCAAGAAAAGCTCTGTCCACTATCACACACACTGTTTGCCTTGGTAAGAAACACAGGCAAATGTAAGAAATAATTTAAAAATTAAAGGTCTTCAAATAACTATCTATTGATCAAAATGTTGTAAGTTGCAGATGATATTCTTTGAACGTTTACAGATAACGATTCTTCATGTAGTCAAATTCAGAAAATAACCACAAACTTTAACAAGACATCTGGTTTTAATTAGAGTAATAGTGAAATTAAATAATTATGAATCCTGAAAAAATTACAAGCTGAAATTTAAAGAATTATAAATTATATATGATGAGTGCACACTGTAAATTTAGGAATAACTCATAATTACGAATGACTCTTAAAACTGATACTCAACAAATATTACAACTAAACTCCAAATAAAATCATGCCAAATGTTAATAAGGTGAATAAATTATTACTTACATTCAGCAATACACATTTTCTTAATAAAAATATTATGTTGTTAAAAATTATGTTTGGAGGGTGGCCTAATGGTTAAGGTGTTTGCCTTGCAAGCAAAAGGTGCAGTGTTTGAGTCTCACAAGGGATAATTGGCTAGGCTTAAAATGGCTCGCAAGGGCAGTTAGCTTAGTACTAATCTATGAACCTATGAACCTATGGCTTAGTTCATATGCTAAAACTCAGATTAATAGAACTGATACATTATGAATACATTTTAATGGTAAACCTAATAAATTTTGGATAGTTTTGAGAATCACATTAGAAAAACAGAATACAGAAAGACTGGGCTTTCCCAAAATAATACCTTAAAAATGCATTCAGCATTAAAACTATAGCATGCTATTTATCGAGTAGTTACCAAGTTAATTGCAAAAGAATGCATCTAAATCATTACATTATCAATAAAACTAAATTAAATCATATATTAATAGATAATGGGCTGGATTTACGAAGGCTTGCACAGAGTCTAAGAGTAGTGTAAGACTCCAGACACCAATATGTCTGCCGAGCGATCCAGGAATAGCCGGCAGGGGCGTGCATGAGAGCTCCTAAAACTACTCTTGCATGGACAGTGTTAGGTTATTCAAATTACCTCATTTGCTGCTGAAAGCTATGCAAATGAGGTAAATTTGCGATCCAGGGAACACTAACCTGTCCGAGTAAGAGTAGTGTTATTTGCAGAAATGTACTCGGTTGGTAACTGAGTACTGTTCTGTAAATAGCAAAACGGAGCAATGACAGCTCCAAATAAAGGATGCATCCAGTTGAGGAAACATGCCAATGGCCAAATATAAGGCCATTGGCATTTATATGTGTTGCAAAAAAAAATTTAATATTTTTTTTCCCCTATGTTTAAGCATAGCGCAGCATCGCGTAAACTTGCGGCGCTCTAAAAACCAAAAAATAAATAAATAAAAGCCAAAAATAGGCATTTTATTACAAATGCAAGTGAATGCCAGGCTAAAGACAACATGGCTACTGAGTAGTGGTTGCTAAGGGGGGAAGCTTAGTGTAAGAGATGTAACCAAGCATTAGTAGGCAATCCTACGCAAATGAGTGTAAGGATAGTGAATCCCAATTTTCCCTGCTATGTGAACCATGTTCCTAGAGTGCAAGAGTAGGATTAGGGGAGTATCAGAGTAGTAGATAGGTGACATCATGAGGGGGGTATGTATCAAATACTGTAAGCTTATTGGAGCAGAGTGGCATGTGTTTGCTGTGAGTTACTCAGGACTGGAAGAGGCGTGTCTACAGTTGTCTGAACTGAAACCCAGAAACTGAAGGCATACGCTGTGGCTAAAACAAAAGTTTCTTGCAAAGATGCTTACACTGTGTGTGCGCGCGTGTGCACGCCTGTAAACCCGTGTAAGCTTGTGTGCGCCCGTGTACGTCTGTGTGCGCAGATGTGCACCCGCCTAAGCCTGCATAAGCCTGTGTAAGGCTGTGTACACGCGTGTGCGCATGTTTGCGTGGCACCACTCCCTGTGGAAACAGAAAAGGGAAAAGGAAGGAAAAGTAGTAGTAGGAAGTTAACCAAGGAGAACTAGCAGAGCTGCAAGATGAAATCAATCAGAATCAGCCAATTATACAGGCAGTACACTAGCCCAGCCCAGCCCAGCACTTAAAACTCTGCAAACAACATTCCCCCATGTTTTACTCAGAAACACTGCAGTATACAAAGAGAAGTGAAAACTTAAAGAGCCTAACTGAGAAAAAAAAATGTTAGGGGCTGCCATTGCTATTATAAGGCAACATGTGCAAGATGCTGAGGGTGGTGCCATTGCGGATGTTGCTGAGCAACCCACAGTGAGGATACGGAGAAGAGTGTGCAGACCCATGGTAACCTACCAGGGGCTACATGAGCTGAAGATTGTGGAGCACTATAGAGTGGTTAGAGAGCTCCTGCAGCAAATTGTTGAGCTGTGCAGGCCATGCCTCACACACAGAACCAACAGAGGGGAACCCATCCCAGTGGAAACCAAAGTATGTGTTGGCCTAAGAATACTAGCAACAGGTACCTTCCAGAGACCAACTGGTGATATGATGGGGATTTCACAGGCATCAGCATCCAGGGTACTGCACCATTTCCTGAATGCCATGTCAGCACATGTCGGTGATCATGTATATTTCTCCAATTCCCATGAGGTATTGGCTAGCAATATGCATCTCTTCCAGCAAATAGTGGAATACCCTGAGGTAGTGGGTGCGATTGACTGCACGCACATACACATCAAAACACCAGCCAGTGAGCGGGGTAGGGCCTACATCAACCACAAGGGCTTTCACTCCAACTGCCAGGTCATGTGCGATGCCCAGGGCATAATACTGAATGTGTGTGCTGGCTGCCCTGGAAGCTACCATGATTCTCATATCTGGCATCTGACGCAGCCATACCAGACATTTGCCGATGGGGACATCCCTGATGGTCACCTAGTGGGGGATGCTGGATACGCACTCGGGCCGTGGCTGATGACACCAATCAGAAATGCACACATACCTGAACAAGAACTCCATAATGAGGCACACGCACAAACATGAAATGTAATCGAGCATGTGTTTGGGATGCTCAAGTTATGGTTCCGGTGCCTGGACACATCCGGTGGAGCCTTGCAGTACTCACCAACTACATGTACCCAAATTGTCATGATATGTGCCATGCTACACAATATGATCCTGTGAAAACAGCTGCAGCAGGAACAGCATGGGGCAGGGCCAAACAGACCCCCACCATTGCCAAGGCCTGTACAGGCACAGCATGACTCGGAGGAGGAACAACCTGAGCCTGCCCCAGTAGGCAGAAGGAGGTGTGCCCAGTATGCCTTGGCCTTGGCAAAGAGGCAACACATAGCACATACACTGGCTCAGTAGGAACCCTGGAAATGATACCTCTCTCTGACTCGCACATAAAATAAAAGGGATGCCTAACTTGACGCTACCTGTTTCCAAACATATATAGGGAGTGTAATATGTGCATCCAACATAGGCAGCCCTGCAGCACCACCGGAGGCATGATTGCCATGTTTTAAGCAATATAAAGCAGTGCTAAGCAGCATCTAACAATATTTAGTATATGTAAACAAAATTGACCGTGCTAACTAGTGCAATGCTGGGCAACATTGAGCAATGTTGACCAAGGTTGGCCAAAGTCATGCAAAGTTGAGCAAAGTCAGGTAAACATGCTCATATTTGCTTTGCTGTACCTTAAGCAATCTGCTCTGGCCAGCATGAAAATAAAAAGCAGTGACAGGGCTCGAACCCAGGATACTGTGCACTATAGTCACAGTATTGAACCACTAAGCCATGATAGCATTTCAGTGGCACAGACACAGCAGGACAATTGTACAGTAATGCAAACACAAAGAAATGCTGTATCATGTCCCTAAAGAGGCATATGGATAACCTCCCCCACAGGCCTATGCAGACAGAGAACATCAGGCCAGGTGGTGTGATGTGGGTTGTGTAGGCTATGAAGTCGCAATCTAATATATGTGACATTGGATGCTAGGATCTGTAGCACAGTAGTATGCCTCAAGCCAGTACGATAGGCAACAGTACAGACTGAAATGGTGTATGGTACATAGCAGTGCAGGCATAGCAAATGTGAATAATTGTCAGGTGAAACCCTCATCCTATGCACACCCCCAGTAACAATCAAGTGTGCCCCTGGGTAGAAATGTACAAAGAATAGCTGTGCCCCCTGTATGTAGAAATGTTGATAAGTCTATGCAAAGTGTCTCATGGAAGCCCAGCAGGCACGGCATGATCCCTGTTGATCTATGACACAAAGATGAGCCCTGCTGTAAAGATACAGCTTGACTTTCCATACACATATAGTATAAATGTCTATACTGGGTATGCTCACACACTCCAACAAATGTAGTGGGTTTCATTCAACATCACACTGAAAGGTCATACTGGGCATGCTCATATATGTAGAAAACGAAGCAAATGTCAGGCAACAACATGGGCATGCTCACACACATGCCAAATACGGAGGTGATAATAAGGGATCTATGGACAAATGTGGATAGACATCTCTACTTCCAGAAACACGTTCACAAAGTTATCAGAAAATCATGCTATGTGTTCACATAAACTGCCAAGGTCTGTGCATGTAGGTCAAAGGAGGTTCCCAGTACTCATCAGTCATCAGACCCGTCAGAGAGTACCACAACACACTTGTGATGAATCAGACTAGGCACATTCAACAGCCAGAAAGACCACTGAAGTACCCTAACAAGAGGATTACTGGCCTCAAACAGTTGCCCCATGCAACAAGACTGAATGTAACCCAATCTGTACTCTGTTGCATACTGTCTACTCAGGAGATCTCTGCCCAACAGACAGGTCCATGTCATGGCTACACTCAGATCTGTACTGAGTTACAGCTCAATGGCACTAAATATACAGACCCAACTGATATTGTCAACATCCTGGCAGATAGGATCACTGTTAACTGTACCCCCCTCTCACCCATGAAAGAGCACACCTCTATAATGGAATACTGCAAGGTTGCTGTCATCATGGCTGCACAGGTAAAAAACACTCTCCAAAGCCAGTATTACAGCAGCCATGGGACCAGATAACTTCACAGGCTGTGTTCCACACAAACCACAGAACTAACAGGTACCACACTGATGTACCATGTGCAGGCATAGCCTCACCTCATGCTTTGTGCCTGTTGAATGGTGCACAGTGACGGTTATCCCACTACACAAGGGTGGAGACACCACAGACTCCAGGAACTAGTGCCCCATCAGCCTGACGAGCCCGCTCTTCAAGGCCATCGAATGTATCATCATACAACATATAAACAATTACATTTGTAATCCCCAAACCCTGGGCCACAACCATGTTGGGTTTGTAAAATGCAGATCATGTCACCTAAACCTGATAGATGACATTGAAGCAGTCAACAGATCCGTTGACAAGGGTAAGGTGGTTCACACAGCCTATGTTGATCCTGCCATGGCTTACAACACCACCCCACACTCTGGAAATATAGATAAACCCACTAAACTAGGTATAAATTGCTGTCACAGGATGGGTTGCCAACAGGCTTACTGACAGAACACACACTGTGAAAGTAGCAGACTCCAAGTATGACTTTGGACCAGTGATGAGTGCAGTACCACAAGGTCCAGTCCTGTGTCTTGCCCTGTTTAGTATCTACTTCCCTGAAGTAAACTTTAACATGGAAAGTCTGTTGGTACAGAAGTTACCAGAGGACTGCAAACTAGGAGCCATAATTGTAAACACTAAAGATGTGGACATCCTACAAAAGGGCCTCACTGAGACAGATGGCTGTTGTCAAAGCCATGGTCTCTAGCTCAATGGCAAAAGGTGCATTGTCATCCCCTTTGTTCAAACCTCTGTAGCCAAGAACTACAACATAGGCGGTAGTATACATAACACTGAAAGTGTGACAAGGGACCTTGGGTCACAGGTGTACACTGGACACAAGTGTGATAATCACATCCCCACAGTAGTCAGGAAACCCTGCTATGTGGCACACCTCATCACAAAATGTGTCTCATGCAGGATAGTTGTTCCCCACAACTCATCACTCACTAGAACTATAATAGAGTACAACACCACTTTCGCTATGTACCTCACAAGACAACTACAACAACTGTAAAGCCTGCAGCAATACCTCACAAAGAGCATTAGTGGCCAGAAATACATGCCATACACAGACCATCTCAAAATGCTCCATCTGTACTCCCTTGCATATCATCTACTCAGATGTGTTCACTGCCTAACATACAAAGCTATGTCAAATGCAGAGCTGTTGGACATGCTCCACGTAAAATACTCACAATCCCCCTGACCTCCGGACCCAAAACCATGAGTGAAATACAAAAGGAAGGGGTGTACCCATTTACCTTATGGATACCCACACCTTCAGGTTAGTGGCACAGCATGAGGCCTTGGAGACCATGCAAGTGCAACTAACATTGGGCAAAAATGCTCATCAGATTGTAGCCTGCTACAGATCACCTACCTTGTCACAGGAACCTCACTCAGTATTCCTGAGAACAGTGGAAAATATACAGGTCCTATCAAACACCATTATATGAGGTGATTACAACTACCCAAACAGTGAGTGTGATAATTACTTGTGTACAACGTCCATTGGCCAATATTTCCTAGAGTTTAAAAGCTCTAACACCCTGGAACAGCTGGTCACCATGCCCACTAGAGGTGACACCATACTGGACATGATCATCACCAACATGGGGTACCAGTGTTCCACAACAGAGATAAAGGCCTTGCTGGTAATATCAGATCATAAAGTAATCACACTGGACATCCGCATCCCGCCCCCTCACCCAGTCAATGAAACCACTGTGAAGACATTTTCAAAAGCAAACTTCACACGTCCCAAGACCAAAGTGGAAAGCTCCAAAGGCCTCTTGCTGTAGGATAATGGTATACAATCTGCTGAATCAGTTACAAGTGAATCCTGTGAGCATCTACAGGGATGCATGGATCGAGACCTCACAAATAAAACCAAGATGCACTTCTCCAAAAATAAGAAAACAATCTGGTGGTCATTGCCCATAAACAAACTAGACAACAGAAGGAGGAAACTAACACCTGATAGAGACAACTTCACTAATGGAAAGGCATCACTGATCATTATTAGGAAGAAGCAATGATCGCTCATAAAATAATTCAAGGACACTTTCAAAAGACAAATTGCCAAGGACTGTAAGAATGACAATCGCAAAGCCTGGGGTAGCTATACCACACATGTTGGTGTCAACTTCCAAATATGGTGTCAGCTACTGACAAATGGCAAGGAAGAAACTGAACCAACTTTCATTGTCCATATCCTGGGGGACAAGTTCAGTACAAATTTCCCCCCATCACCCGGAAAAGGGCCTGTGTCCATCACAAAAGGATGCAGAGCCCCAGACGTCATGGACATGCACGTCTGTCTGCAGATGGGAGCTGCAACCAGTTATGGCAATTATTCCCCCCTATGGAATTTAAATATGCCTCATTTCCCGCACTTATTTGTGATTGGCCAAGTTTGAAAATTCTCAGCTGAGAGCAAACCTGCTTAGCAATGGGTAAACTTCCATTGATATATATGAGTGTGTTGGAAATGCATCCATATTTAAAGCTGTCATGGCGTAGTGGTTTAGTACTGTGATTATGGTGTACAGTATCCCAGGTTTGAGGCCTGCCACTGCTTTTTATTTTATTACTGGTCAGACCGGCTAGGAGGTGTGGCTGTGTTTAGCCGACTTTGCTCAACTTTGCCCACCATTGCTCGATGTTGCTCTACGTTGCTTTACGCTGCCCGATGTTGCCCGACGCTGCCCAACGTCGCGCTAGTTAGCGCGGTGCGCAGCTACATGCGAACATGTTTTGTTTGCGCTAGTTGGCGCGATGCGCAGCTCCACGCAAAACTATTGTGCTAGTTATAGCAGTGCTAAGCTACGAGCAATTGTACTTAACTGTGCTTAATACTAGTAAACTTTGCTTAGTAGTGCTTCCACATTGCTTAAGATACATTACTTATGCATTTATCAGTATGCATGACCATTCCACATGCTTATATATATATTAAATATCGTTCACTACTGCATAGGCCATTTCAATGCATTTTACTGAGATTTAAAAGTTAAATGTCAGGAATTCCATTTATGCACACATTTCCGACAGAAAATTGGTAGGGGAGTGGCGGGACTCAAACCGGGAATGCCTCTTCTTTGTGCGAGGGCTCTACCACTGCACTATTGCTATTTGGCTTAATTTGCATATAAATAGTTTATTATCCTCTTCGATGTCTACACTGCTAACTGTAGCTAAGCAATGGGCAAACCCGCGCAAACATGTGCAAATATGGGCAGCTATATCGGGAATAAAAAAAAAAGGAAACCTTTACATTTTAGACTTGTACAGGGATTTAGAATTTGGGGGGGTGTAGTGTTGGGTATGTGGACATTTGAGCGTACTCGCTCATTTCAGTTGACATTTGCAGTTTATGCACTTGCAGGGGCGTGGATATTTGGAATGCTCGGCAGTCTGACACGCCCCCTGCACTCATGCATGCTCCGTGTAAGCCTTAGAGTTGAGTCAGCTCGCACTCATGAATATGCATGATGCACTGACATCAGACCCTTACACTGCAGTGTCCGTGTAAGACTTACTCTTACACGGAGGATTAGTGAATCCCGGCCAACATGCTCTGGCTTATAATCCCAAGTTACACTCTAAGACATACAAATTTCTTGAATAGAATTATAGCAATAACATCTTTAAAATATTCAAAAACTCAATATAAACATGTTATTTAAAAAATGAATTGTTACTATAAACTCATTATATGTTAATAAAGGTGTATAAGAACCCTGCAAATGAAAACAAGACATAAAACCATTACGGGAAAAATTATATCTGGTGCAATTATATTGAAAACACAAAATAAAGGCTTTTGAAAAAAAATAATAGAAGATTAAGATTGGTTTAAGACAGAAAGGCTTGGGAAAACTCAATAACTACAGAAAGGCCTCAATGAAACCGACTGGTGTCAGAACCATGGCCTTAAGCTCAATGCCACAAAATGTGTCGTCATCCCCCTTGGGAAAAACCCGGTTCCCTTGAATTACCACACTGATGGTAGTCCACTGAACACAGAAGGCATTATAAGAGATCTGTGAACACAGGTTGACAGCAACCTTTCTTTTGATCACCATGTTGCTACTGTGGTCAGAAAGTCCTTCTATTTGGCACATCTCATTACTAAGGGTTTTGGATCCAGGATGAAAGAGGTCATGATCTCCCTCTACTCTTCCCTCATTAGGCCAGTCATCGAGTACAATGCCCCATTTGGCATGTACCTCACTAGACACCTTCATCAACTGGGGAGACCACAAAAGTACCTCACAAAGAGGATCCTAGGCCTTAAACACTTGTCCTATATAGACAGACTCAAAAAACTCCAAATATTCTCTGCTCATATTGCCTACTTAGAGGCGATCTCTGCCTAACTTACAAAGCCATGTCTGACCCAGCTCTATTAGAAATGCTACATCTAAAGAAATTCCAATCCCTCCACACCACATGCTCCAGAGACCTCAACCTCATTACCACAATCAACAGAACATGCTAGAGGGACAGGTTCATAACCCAGAGACTTGCCCATGCTATGGAACAGACTTCCCATACATGTCAAACAGAGCACCTCACTGGCCCTCTTCAAGAGAACTCTCGATGAATGGATGGGAAATAGAAAATTCACCCCAGAGATTACTCCAGTGGCTCTACCCAACAGAAACACTAGGAACTAAGGTCAGGTGGCACGATGCCAGGGTAATCCTATGGGCTAGGCTTGTAAAGGCCCCAGGGCCATTAGCTTAGTATACACCTATGAACCTGTAAGAGATTATTTCATGGAAGTAATGTTTTAATGGCACAGATATACAATACTTTAAACTCAGAATATAACACCAATACAACATTCTAATAAAAAACAAGTTATATTATCAACATTAGATGAAACAGAGACCACAAAACGAATACTTCTGAATATTATATTGGATACAATATAATCAAAGTTTTCTGAATCATTACCCTACTGGTGGACAAAGACTGACCTCTCGAGCTTCAGATACCTGAAGTGCAACTCGCTGACAAATGGAATTCCTGCACGGGAAATAACTATTGGTGAGTAGTGCTAGCAGTGATACCCTTTTTGGAGGAGCTTCCCCCTTCCTCAAGTTGGCATGACTGTGGAGTTGCTGTAGATAAGTCTAGGGTACGGTGGCTTTCCCTGTGCATAAAAACACACAAGTGTTTTTTTTCTTTTTTGGTTATTTTTTTTTCAGCAGTGGAGGGATTCTGATTCTCCCTGCATTTTGCTTTTTTTAAACTCATAGTGGAATTCTTTTAAAGATAAAATTCATGCCAAAATCCACAAACTGAATTACTTCCACTCTGTTCTGTAAAGTGGCTACTTGGAATTCTTAAACAGATCCATTTACATACCTGTTAAAAGAGCCAAGATAAACAAGGTAAAAACCTGGAAATTGTAGATGTAAAACTATACTGAAACCAGACTAGAAAAAATTCTCTATAAAATATCCTACCATTAAAGAATATTAGAAAATAAGTCAACTATTTTGTCAAGCTCTGTGCAGTGTTGTTTTACACAATAATCATTTGTCTGAGTATTAAAATGGTAATAAGCATCCTTTTATTGTCTATACCAGCCATAGCAAGAAAATAACTAAAATTTCATTGAAAGAATACAAATCTAAATTTTTAGATGACTTGTACCTTGTGAAAAATGTTTGTGATAAAGACATCATTACTATGAATGTCAGAAACACTCAATAGAATACAAAATGTCATCTCTGGCCAAGGATTTCATCCCCTTTATACATATATGATGTTGATGATTCCATTAATAAATAACACTAATAACATCTGTACTTGTCTGAATAAAACAATATTTTTACACCAGAAAAATAAATTAACAATGAACTTGTGCTAAGTGTAGTTTTAGCTGGTTAATATCTTCTAGGAAAACAGCTAAAACCTGATACGATTGTATTTATTTTATGCATTAATACAGAATGATTTATTTTGTACAATACGTAACTGAAATATAATGGAAATGGGACTTGTGATATCTCAGTCAACAGAAAATATTTCAAAAAGCTATTCAGTTCATTACACAGTCCACAATGAATTTACCTATGAGTATGACTTAAGTTGACTATGTTACAAATCCAATGCACTAAGATTCACCTCCATTCTATAGGTGCAATATCAGTTGTTTGGTAAAAGAGGAAAATGTAGGAAGCTGACAAAGTGTATACTCATATTTTTATATGTTTATTAATTGGGTATGCCCACTGGACACAAGTGTCCACTTTTCTGGGGTGACCCAGGAGCAATGTATGGTCAAGTGAGGTGCTCAGAGTCACATGGTCAGTAACTGCAGGTGAAAGAAATCAAATTCTGTATCTCTGACAAGGAAGCAGCTTGTTAACAGCTCAGAATCTTCATCCTCTGTGCTAACTGCTAGACCAAGAGACACAAAATCACCACATTTCATACAGAGAAGTTTTCCATACAGTGCCGCATAAGTGAGAGAAATCTCTGTCAGTGGAAACAAATGTAAAAAGCATGTTAAGAATTAGAGGTGTGGAAGAAGAAAGGTCCAAGTGAATTAGAACAGTGTGTCACAGTTGGTGGTCTGCCATACAGTAATCCATGAAGAGAGGTTTATAAAATGAATGTCAACAAGACAAGTAAATCAAAGGAGAATTGGTAGCCAATTGGCTTGATCGCAAGGCAGTGATGGAGGGTTCTGCTGGCTCCAGTGATAAAGAGACAGATACAGTTTAGTTTCTGTAGCTTTTTGGAAGTAGAGAAGCCAATGATACATGGAGAGCATTCAACAGTCGGCAACAGTAGATCCTTGGCAAGTGTCAGCCTGCCATGCTAACTTAGGAGATTATTGATACAATTACATGTATAAAGTACAAAAGTAACTTTATTTCTAACATGGAAATGTGAGTGAACATGAGAGATTGATTGAGTCAAATCCCAAGATATTTTATAGATTCTGCAACAGTTTCAGTGGGTACAATCAGAGCAGCTGAGGCTCCAATTGTCATGACACATGTTAAGATGCATTCAACCTCCAAAGCCATTGTGTTTTCTTCTGAGATTAGCAATGAATCCCCCAAGGTCACAGTCATGACATGACTGAGCTGGCATCAAAGAGAGTTTCATATGGTGTCCAGACCTGCTAATTTTCCAGATAACAAAGTCATCTGCATAACATTTGAAGTATTTTGGAACATAAATGAGTTGGTACAGATCATAAAAGCAATTGAAACCACCAAAAATAAGTAAAATTGGTCCATTTTGGATAAACATCTTTGAAGACTCTGTTGAACATAACAAAGATGCCATATGGACAGAAGAGTTAAAAGAAATAGTAAGGAGGTGGAACACAGAAGATATGAAACGAGAGGAAGTATCACCTACAGAAATTAAGAAAAAAAAATTAAGAAAAGCTTCTAAATGCATAAACTCCAAGTCCAAATGTAATATCTAACTTCTGAATAAAGTAGCAATGGTCTCAGATTTACTAATATCCACCTACTACCTAAAATGACACAATGTGTGAAAGATACAGCTGTTTAATGATATTGGATGCAAAACTGTCACATAAAGACATTACAAATAACAACAGGTTGTTACTACCACACTACACTTGGTGCATATGATCAGACCAAACACAAAGACCTACATATGCTGAGATTCTTAAAAGTAACCACCAAAGCCCTCCTAAATGTAACTTATAAAACAAGTAGCCTCACCAAACTCAGAAACACACAACACATGCAACCATGTTGAAATGTACATCCAAGAGTCACAATGTCTCAATTCAAAAGCCCATAAGTCAGACTTTCACACAATCCAACATCCTATACAAACAGGACTCCAATGTGTGACACACTGATGCACCACTTACCAGGTTACGCAAGGACAGAATCATGGTCAGTTGCCTATCGGATGCCAGGACTTATGATATCATGCAGCCAATCAACTCCTTGAACCCCAGGTACACATATGACATGGTCATAGTACACATGGGTGTAATACATGTAAAAGTAAATGACTTGAGACATACTTCCCTGGACTACATCAAAACAGAACATGATGGAGCTTTCAGAATGTGTGCCAGTGGTAGGTATGAACCTATCCTTAAGCAGCATTTTACCATCTCCAAGAATGGTACCACAATACAAACTAAAAATTATTGACTTCAACTATTGGCTTGGTTTCTGTTGTCATTCAAATGCATCCAATGTATATCAGCTTGTGAGGACACTAGCTGCAGATGTGCAAGTTTGGCTTTACTGGCCTGAATGCACTCATTAAGACTTAAAAACCAGAAACAGTAAAAGTTATGGGCATTCAGAAGCCTTGTAGCTGAAACACTAGTATGTCCCTAAGGGCCATTTTCATATATCCCATGGGCCTCTACTGCAGGATGTTTAAGGTAATAGCCAATGAAGACTATGGAGACTTGTCAGCTCTCAGGTTTATAATCCATTTAATTTTGTTCCTTTCAGTTGCATTAACAACATCACCTTGTCTCATTCCAATATGAGTATTTTCCAAAACTTTAAAGTAAAAGCGGTGAGTTGAAAACTGCTTAATATGAGTTGCAAGACAATTTTTAAGATCACAATTCTGGATGTCATGGAGATGCCTCAGGACCCTGTTCTTAAAACATTGGTCAGTTTTGCCCACATAATATGCGGGACATTCTGAACACGTAGCTAAATACACAACATGAGGAGTTTTATAATCTGCTTGACATGAGAAGTGGTAAGTGATTTTACTAACCAGATGGATAAACATATTACTAGTATCTATGCTGTTGCAGCCTAAACATTTGCCACAGCGGAAAGTCCCTTTCTTTTTAAAGGGGCATTCTTTACACCATCTTTCAAACATAACAAACATTTTAGGTTCTTTTTGTTTTTAAACGTGAATCAAGGCATGTCACCTACAATCTCACAGATTTCTGCATCTTGAGTTAAGATGGGCCAGAATTTCTTAATGATTTCACAGACTTCCTGGCAGTCATTGGTGTATGTTAAACTAAAATTTAAAGTTATCCTGCTAACTCTTTCAGCCGACCTCTTACTCGGATCATTATCTGCTCTAAGCATTAATGGAGCTCCTTCATTCTTCCTTAAGCGTGTAAATTCATTCTTTTGCAGAGAAGTATCTTTGACAGGATAGCCTCTATCACTAAGATTTGTTTGTACGAACTTGACTTCTTCTTGATAGTCTGATTCCTCAGTACAGAGTCTAGATACTCTAGTAACTTCATTCTTCATGATATTTCTAGAGACATGCCTGGGATGCATACTGCTTCTGTGCAAACAGTGATTTTTCCAGGTGTTTTTCCTGTGAATCCTAGTTCCAATTTCTTTATTGTGGTTAATAAAAAGAGTTACGTCCAAAAAATCCACTTTGGTATCCGAATGTTGGGCAGTAAATTTCAGAAAAGTCGTGGTTGCATTTAAGTATGATATGAATGACAATAGTTGTTCTTTCTGCCCATTCCAAATGAGTAAAATGTCATCCACAAAACGCGCATAATACACTAGGTTCTTGAACCATGGATTTGAGTGCACTAGAACTTTCTTTTTCTCCCAATCAGCTAAAACCAAATTTGAGTAACTGTTTGCACATGGTGTTCCCATTGCTACTCCCCAACGTTGCCAATAGTAGTTCTTGCCATAGCAAAAGATGTTATTTTCAAGTACCATCTCAAGCAAAGTGCATATGAGTTCCATGTGTACTAATGTAGTTTCTTACAGATTAAATCCCAATGTTGTTTGGTATTGATGTGAAAAGGCTACAAATATCTAAAGTTACTAGTAAAATGTCAGAGTAGTCTTGCAAATGAACCATCCTCAGCTGTTCTAGTAACATGTTAGTGTCTTTAAGCTCTGAGGATATAGCTAATAAAGGAATCCGTAATTGCTTCTCCACGTACATTGAGAGTGTTTCAGTCACCCAACCATGTCCTGATACAATGGGACGTAGAGGGGGATTCGAAATATCTTTGTGAATTTTTGGAAGTCCACTTATGGACGGCATCATAGGATGAGCTGTTTCAAAAAATTTAAATAACTCTAGATTTATTTTCACTGACATTAACAAGACATATAATTCATCCTTTATTCTTGCTATCTTGGTATTAAGTTCTATTTTAATGATTTTCTGTTAAGTTTTCTCATCTTGCAAACATTTTAATCACAGAATCATAGTACCAACTTGCATCAAGTACCACAATGACGCCTCCTTTGTCCGAAGGTTTTATACCAAGGTCCTGATTTCTCTGAAGGTCTAGTAGAGCTTCCTTCACTTGTTTAGTAATGTTATAAAAACGTGACGAACCTGAATGATTTTGTCTTAATTTCTCTACTTCCCCTTCACATAATTTAATAAAAAGTTCAACCACTGGAGAGTTCACAGGTATAAAAGAACTCGGTTTCGTTGGAAATGGGCCAGGCATCACTGCATGATTCCCAAATATGTTTTTTAAAGAAAAATTCCTCACAAAGCATTTAGCTTCAACTGAAAATTCAGTTAAATCAGATGAAAGTGAGGGAATAAATGTTAGGGCTTTATTTAAAAGTGCCAGATGTTCTTCATTCAAAATATGTTAGGACAGGTTTACTACCAAACAATGTTTGGAAGAAGTGCTTATAGAGGCTTTTTCCTTTTCCTGTCCTGGCTGTTGGATCTTGGGTTCCTCTGCCAGGACCATTTCAGAAAAACCTGCAGGTTAGGTATAACGGGAGCATGTACTGCTCCTATTTTCAGTATAGTTCCCGAAGCTGAAGTACTAGCTTTTTGAGAGCTTTCTACTGCATCACATCGGTGCTCTGTACCTATGCTTATGGACTGAGAAGTTAATTCTTCTGTCCTTCCGTCTTGAATATATGGAACTGGCGGCTCACTTAGAGCTAAAACTGTATTACTATTTGATGTTTGAATATTAGATAGTGTTCTGCTGAGGGGCTGTCTCTTATTATTAGATGGTCTATCCTCTCGCAGCCATTCAAACATTCGACCATACTTAAAATCGGAGACGTCTCTTAGAAGTTTCTGCATTTTCTGTGCCTTTAGCTTGCTATCATACAAATTTGGGTTGAATTGCAAAGACTATAATTTGTTCAAGCAGGAGTCTGACAAGTCCATTCTTTCTAGTTCTGTTTGTTTCATTCTTATCTGCTGTGCTATTCTTTCTTCTTCCGGTTTGAAAAAATCTACTAACAATTGTAGATATTTAAAGCCGGTTTCAAGGTTTATGGCTTGCCACTTCGCAAGCAAATCCGGATATTTGTTGCCGTAACTAGGCATGCATCTCACCCTTATTCCACAAGGAATAACTTTGTAATGCATACTAAGCATTTCCAAGTGGAAATGCTGCCATTGTAATCTCTTAAGTTGGTAGGCAGCTGCTTCCACTTCACTAAAAATGAATTCAAAGTTTTCGATAGGAGCATCGGAATTAATATTGGGCATACCTTCTGGATCCAAATTCAGATTCAGTAACGGATTAGACCTATCCGCAAAGTTGTCTTGTGCTGTATTAAGGTTCATAAAATCCACCATGTTTCTTCCTTTACCAGAGACAAAACTGTGGGCAAAACTGACCAATGTTTTAAGAACAGGGTCCTGAGACATCTCCGTGACATCAGGAATTGTGATCTTAAAAATTGTCTTGCAACTCATATTAAGCAATTTTCAACTGACTACTTTTACTTTAAAGTTTTGTAAAATATTCATATTGGAATGAGACAAGGTGATGTTGTTAATGCAACTGAAAGGAACAAAATTAAATGGATTATAAACCTGAGAGCTGACAAGTCTCCAGGTTTAAATGCGGTGGTTCCATTACTCCCAATATTAAAGACTAGGAGGCCCACTATTGGTTAAAACAAAAGGTGTGTGCACACTTTTGTTCTATTGGCTAAATCCTGATTTGATCTGAGAAAAGGGCGCTGGCCCATTGCTATCTTTTGATTGGTCATAGGTTGTTTTGTTTAGAGTCTCCCCATCCAATTCACTATGATCTGATGAAGGTTAACTCCGAAAGCGCTCATTGTTCACGAACTACCAGGGGATTTTATTTAATTTAATTTCATTCTACTCCACTGGGTTTTACCCATTTTAAATGTGATTTTTGATATTAAAGAAGCGTTGAAGTCCGTGGTGGTGTTTTTGGTTGTTTCACGATGCATAATTTTTTTATCGGTGCTTTTGAAGTTCATTGCCGTCTAGTTTATTATGGAATTAGTTGATTATGCAAAACAGTATACAAACGTGTGTGAAACAAACATTTACAGAGACTCGGTCTGACTGTTTCCACTTGTTTTTTTAAAGAAAAAAGTTTGCAATCTGGACAGTTTAGAGGTACAAGAGAGGCAGGACAGAAAGAGGCAGGACAGAATTACAAGGAAAATCAGGTATGTTATGCAAAACTAAAGAAACGTACCTGTTTTTCCTTGTATTTCTGTCTTGCCTCTCTTGTACCTGTAAATTGTCTGGATTGGAATTTCATACTTTTCACTGTCTTAGTTACATAAAACTGAAAAATGGTAGCATATATGAATAGAAGAAAGTCCTGGTGACTGGACTTTTTTCATTGGTATATGCTCGATTAACAATGGGCACGCTGGTTGGGCTGACCAAACAGCATGATATTTTTTTAATATTAATGCCAGTCATTGTATAATAACAAATATTCCACTGCTCTTCCACCTTTCCTCAAATTCCCAGATTCTCTGACTTAATATGGATCACTGAAGTATATTTAATAAAACTGGAGAGGTACATGTTTGTATTGCAACTTATTCTCCTGACTCATAGTAATAGAAACTTGGTAGAAAAAAAAAGCTGACAGTGAAATCACTGCACCTGGATATAACATAATCAGACAAGATAGGAAAAATAAAAGTGCAGGTGGCCTTGCCAATATTTACAAATAATACAAATACACTAAATGTCACCACTTATCCATAAGAAATACCAAAGTTCAATAACGTGGAACGCTACTAACACACCTTAAAATAACTGACAGAAAAAAATGTTGCTTATCAGCTATTTATATTCATTATTTTTATTTATTTATTTATCATTTCCTGACTGGGTTAGTTCCACTAGGGGAGACCCGAGCTGATATTTATACTACTAGATCAGAGACATTCCCCAACTCTTTTCAATGGGAGAAAGGAAATTCACCCCAGGGATCACGTCAATCACCCTGCTAGACAGGGGTCCAGGGAAGTAAACAATAAACAAAACATAATGGAGGGATAGGTTCCTGACCCAGAGACTCACCAGACTCTGGACAGTGTGGGAAGAAATAGCCAGGGAATTGTTATGGCTAGGCTTGTATAGGCCCAAAGGCCGATAGCCTAGTACCAGCCTATGATAAGTGCCACTGGATCTCTTACATCCACCTGAACTACCACCAACTCAGGCAAATGGGGCTCACTTTAATGTCTCATCCAAAGGCAAGCACACTCAGGAGTGCAGTACCCCCCTTATGCTGCACTACAGTGTCAGCAATCGATCTACCTGGTATGGGAATAGAACCCACAGCCTTCTCAATCAATTGTTAGTGTGCTATTTCTTGTGCCACTGACACATTCTACCATGAAACAACATCACCACCATTAGAAACATTTTATGCTGGATATTTCTTCACATCTATCATAAAACAATAATGCTGGGAGACCAGAACACAGACTGTAATATCATCAATAGTAGCACCCCAACTCATTCCAAGAACCTTTACAGCTTTACTCATTTAATCACATCTACTAGAAGAGTCCACAAACATGCAGACAATCTATCTTGGATTATCTATTAAATAATAATCATGACACAATAAAGACACATGGCTGTCTACCAGATAACATAAGTAACCACCTTCCAACTTATGCAGTAAGATGTTACAATATTCAAGATAAATGAAACACTTACAACAAAGTCCACACTAACTTTAACAAAGAAATCGTAATCCAGACATTGACACAATATAACTGGGATGTATTCAAGACCCTGCCCATTGACACTGCCATAGCATATTTCAATAATATATTCTAAAAATCTTCCAATTCCCCTCTAATTCTTAAAATGGCTTTTAGCACAATTGTTTATCCTGCCCTGATACTAATAAACAGATCTATATCCGAAAATAATTTTCTGTCTATCTGCAAGAAATCATTCATCTTGTCACTACACAGAAAAAGATATAAGAAATAGAAGAGAGGTTGATCTACAACTTTGAAAACAGAAATAAACAAGATGGACAAACAGATTAAGCGTAGTGTAAGACAGGATCAAAAACATTTTGAAGAAAATTTATATACAGATATTGAGCATAATAGGAAACTTTTTTATAGAAGATGTGGAAGGAGTAGGATTTCCATGATGGCTGCACAAAGTGTAACAGTTTATTTCTAGCTCTCCAGTCTAAACACAGAAACTCAGCAGAGAAGGCCAGTAGACTTGCATTTATGGGTAAATTTCATTAACTGGCTAGTAAGTGCACTGCCTGAATGCCAGGAATAAAGAAATACAGAAGATCTGGAAAAAAATCACATACAAAACGTGAGGAATAAACACTAACTGGGAACAGTTCTGCAGCTGTTCAGCAAAAAGAAATGCAACCTTCAGACATGACTTCCAATAACCTACAGGAAGATATAGGACAACTGCATACAGATCTAGTTAAAGGAGAACTGCACCCACAGACTCAAAAGCATGTTTATTTCATCATGGTTTGGTGTTTCCTACATTTTAACACCACTCTGGGACTATTTACAGGTTTTTAAATATTTTATACATAATTTCTGAGTCTGACCACATGGACTCTGGCATCTTGAAGTAATTCTGATTATTTAGTCTGCCTCTAGGTATCCCACAAGGCAGTGCTTCTCTGTAAAAAGTTACAGCATGCAGACCTCTTTCTTCCTAAAGCTCCTGCATTGATTTTACACATGCATACACTGCTGTCTGTCTTTCAATCAGTTAGTTTTAAGTAACATTTCATGCAGTTCAATGACTACTTAAAACACAAACAGTGCAAATGCCACAGAACAGACTTTCAGAGTGCTTTTTACTGCTACTTCTTTTTAGAATGCCTAAACTGCATTTTTTTTGTGAAGCCTAAATAGTACTAGTTTGACTAATCTCCCATCCCCCTTCACATCTAACTTCTCTAGTTGTCAAAGTGCTAAGGGTAATTTGAGCTGTTACCTACTATGATTGACTGCTCACAGCAGGAGACTTGATTCATGTACTGTTTCCTTGTTCTAGTCTTTCCTTTCTGTATGGGTAGGGGAAGGACCAGGGGCTGTGACATCACAGCATGGGTGGGATTTTAGGATGGTCATGATGATGATGTCAGTTTGGAGAGGGAATTGACCAGAAAACTACCTGTATTCAGTGGCCTTGATGACATCAATGAATTGGAGACTTTTTCAGGGAGGGATAAAAGATTTTTAAAGTAAAACCACCACTGTACAGTAAGGTAATGTTCTAGTAGAAAGAAACAGTCAATTTAAAATATTTTAAATACTGTGTTATTGTTTATTCATAGTGGGACAATAAATAGGGAGAAAAAGGACAGAGAAGTTGAGCATTTAATAAGAGAATCCCGTTGTTGTCCTTTAAAATAAACAAAACACTGATGGAGTATATCAACACAAACAAAATGCTGGAAAAAATGGAAGAAGCTTTAAACAGATATTCAGATGACATGATGAAGCTGCAAAAAATCAGAGGTCAAAATGAACAAAATGCTAGATGAATATGAGACTGCCCAAGAAGAGATAGTTCAAAAGATAATAGAATTAAATGACAGAGCACATAGGGAAAACCTGAGATTTTCAGCTATACCAGAGAAGGTGGCAGGAACAAACTGCATTAATTTTATGAAAGCACAAATAAGCAACTGGACTGGTATTCCACAACAAAGGGCACGTAGTGTGTATGCTCCAACCTGGCTATAAGAAAGCAACTTAGAACTTTAATAGTAAATATGCAATCCTACCAGCAGAAGGAGTTGTGGCAGAAGGACATAGTACTAAAAGTGGGAGACAGCAGTTTGTGGAGAATGATTACTCATTTTACACTAGACAGAAGAGGAGCGAAGTTATTCCACTATTCAAGGAACGTCGAGAAGTAGGTGTGAGATTCAAAACTGCTGTACTCAGCTGTCTTCAAGGTATTCTTCCCTGGAGGGACAAAATCATTTTTTGATGAGGTACATGCTAAGGAGGAAATACAAAAGTTTGTCCAACAAAAAGTAAGCTGTAAAACAGAAGAAGATTCTGCTTCTTGTTCTTCTGGTAATAAAGACCAAAGAGGGACTGCACCTGTGAAACCTTTTCAAAATTTTCAAAATAATGTTGTAGAGAAGGAAGGGAGCATGAGAGTTGACAAGAAAAATTGAGAGTACATTGGAAATTAAGCAGAGACAGGAGTAAAGCCCTTAGACTGATTTAGTAACAAGTTTTAAGAGAGAAATGAAAATGACCATTGAATATTATGAGCATTTTTTTCTAGCAAATGCATGTATGCTAAGTAACCAATTCTACATGTGGTCTTCATGTTTCCATGGAAACAATCTAATAAAGAGAAACTGGCTGCCTGGTTCTCATGTCTCCATGGAGACAATCTGATAAAGAGAAACTGGCTAGTCTGATGGAGGGTTATTGGCTGGGGAAAAACAGAAAAGAGAAACTGGCTAGGAGATAAACTTTCTCTGCAATCATTCAGAGATTTTCCCAAGGCAGACAATGTTCTCTGAAAACATTCAGGGGCTTTCCCAGCAGAGACATCTATAAAGATAAGACAAAACCAATTAGCACTTAGTAGAAGCACAGGCTGCACCATGTGTCTTAGCATGGATAACCTTTCTTTTAGGTTAACCCAAGTTTGAGTGTGGCTGCCAGCTTGGAACTTTTGTTTCTATTAGGAGGATAAAACTTAAATATTTGAAGGTGTACATATTTGTGTTTGTTAGTATTAAGTTACTAGGTCTTAGGGGGTATTGGGGTGTGTGGGTTTTTTTGAGTGCTTTCAATAAAAAAAAGTTTATAAGATGTCACATAGGCTCAAATGGATATGACAAGAAACAACTGTATAAAAGTTCAACTTGACAAACAGTGTATGCATGTAACATAAAAGCTAGAACTAGACATTTAACAAAAAAGGTGTTGTACATAAAATGTGATAATAATAACTTTTTAATACAATAATGCTTTCTTTAATGTCTTTAAATGTAAATGGCCTCACAGACACATACAAACAAGAAAGAGTAATAAACTATATTAAAAATGTAGAGTGCAAATTGCCATGTTATGGGAGACACACTTAGAAAGAAATGAACATGTGAATTTGATAAAGAAAGGGTTTCAAGGATGGTTATTCAGCGGAATACTTGGGAGAAAGGAAAACAGGAGTATTTATATTAATTGCAACAGCAGCTCTAATAGTCATAGAAGAAGATAAAACAAATAATAATGCATATTTGTAGTGCTAAGGAGCTACTGGCAAGGGAGGAGGATCATACTGGCATGTATTTACATTCCACCTAAAACTGTTATAATGGAGGTTAAGAAAATTCTGGGAGAAATAATCAGTTTTCAGAGAGGAATATTACTTATAGATGGGGACTGGAATTTGATTTGTAGCAGTGAAGATGTGTCTGAGAGCCCCAGAAGGGAAATATAACAAAAGAGGGTAGGTTGTTGAAAAAAATTATTAAAAAAATTTGGCATGGAAGATGTGAATTCAGTAATAGGAGTTCATAGTTGTTCTTCTTCTTTTGGCTTTTCCCAGTTAGGGGTCAACACAGTGGAACTCCGGTCTGCTTATTGGCAGTAGATTTTTCACGGTGCCATGGTGCCAGCTTGACGCCCAATGTTCAAGGAAGGCACGCCCATTCAAGCATGTCTTTAGAACGCCACTTGACTGCGGGGAGGACATGCAGACTCCACACAGAAGGTTCTCCAGCCAAGAATCGAATGAGAGAACCTCTTGCTGTGAGGCGACAACACTACCGCTGCACAACCGCAGCTAATAGGAGTTCATAGTGAATTAAACTATTATTCCCCAAGATACAAAAACTGGGCTAGGCTAGATAGAATTTCTCTTTCTTAGGAACATGTGTATTTAACGGAAGGTCTTGATTCTTCTTCAATAACTATTTTAGATCATGTGCCAATAATACCTAAAATAAAAGCACAGAATAATAAAATAAAAAATGAGACACTGGTGCTATCCCACCTATCTGTTGAAAAGAGAGGAATTTAAGGAATGGGTAGTGGGAAGTATTCAGGAGCTGTCAGAGAGGATAGACATTTCTTCTGAAAATATAGCTAGGGAGTGGGATAAAATTAACGTGGAGTTTAAAAATGGGGGAATAAAAGAAACTGAGCTATGGTTAAGAAGTAACAAGAATTATTTAGAGGGAATGAAAAATTTTAAAGTATTGTAGAACAGCGGGAAAGTCAGAGAGCAAGAACAGGATCAACTGCAGAATGCTAGGCAGAATACAAGTGATTACCTCCATAATATGCACAAGCTTAGAAAGACTGCTGTTAAGAACACAAAACATTTAGCACAATGACTCAGGCAACACAAAGTAGAAAGGGCTGTCGCCAAACTAAGGGACTCTATAACAAGGAAGGTAACAAGAAATCCTGTAGCGGTATTAGAAATATTTCAGAAATTCTATGAGAATCTCTATAAAGCAGATAAATATGAAATTTTTATTTTTATTTATTTATTTTATTTGCAGTTGGTTTACCAGGATAGTCCAAATTCAAGAAAAGATACAAATGGAAATGTTTATGGAAGAATTAAATATGCCAAGGTTAGAGGTAGATGAGGTTCAATTACTAATGGTTAGGACAGGAGGAGATTAGATAAACATGGTGATGTATATCCAGTCTGCAGGAAAGTCCCCAGGGATAGATGGTATTCCTGTGGAAGTCTGGAAACTAGGAAGAAAAAAATGATAAGGATCTGGAAGGCTTTTGTTTAACAGTATTTTAAGAAGAGAAGTACCACCATCCTGTAAGAAAGCAGTGGTAGCTGTAATATCTAAAGAGGGTAAATAGCTATGAGATCCAGTTTCATACAGATCAATTTCAATACTAAATCATGAGTATAAAGTGTTCACGTCTACAATGGTTAAAAGAATGGCAAATGTAATGCCAAAACTGAAAGATATGGAACAATGTGGTTTTGTGGAGGAGAGGCAAACATCGGACAACATTAACAGAACACTGATGCTCCAGAGGGAAGTAGAATGTAAGAAAATACCATTGTTGTTGGTGGGTCTTGATGCAGAGAAAGCATTTGTCAAGGTAAGCTGCGACTTTATGAGCAGGGCAATGGAAGCATTTGCATTTTTTCTCTATTTCTCCCCTATCTGCCTCCCATTGTTAACTTATTATTCATGTGTATTCTCCCACTACTATAATCTACTCCCTCTCATAACCGTCTACTAACCAGATTTCTTCCTTCCAGACAATAAAAAATGTATGCTCTTATCTATTCCTAGTTCCTCTAATTTTTTTTTCCAAAATCATTATAAATAGATGTTGGGTAATTCCTAATAATGCTGTATAATCTTTTATTATTAATGTCTTCAACTGTTTGCTTCTCTATAAACATTTTTGTTCTGTGAACATTTTGTGATTATTTCAGCTTTAGAATATTTCTTGTACTATTACCATTGTTCTTATTTGTTTGACAGTCTGTTCTACGATAATTTTTTTGATGGTTTGAGTATTCATGTATGCTGTTTCATGTATGCCACTGTCATCATTGTCTTCTACTTATGTTTTAGATAGAACTTGTTGTGTTGTGGAGCTTTTCTCCCCGGCCTCCCCTGAAAAAGGGCATTTTGCTCAGTTGGACTATCCCAGTTAAGAAATGTCAACTAAATAAATAAATAAATAAATTGATTTCCTGAAAATAAATAATTGAATTCCTGAAAAAAATTATAAGGTTGATTAGGGGGTATATGAGAGATTGGAGGCATAAATTAAAGGTCCTCTCTGATAATTTCTGGTTGAGCAGATGAACCAGGCAGGGATGGCCTCTTTCCCCTTTATTATTTGCATTATATTTAGAAGCATTGGAAAAGAAAATAAGGGACTCAGAAATTCAAGGATATAATTGGTATGGTAGTCAAGAAAAGCTGGCTTTATTTGCAGATGATATTATTTTATACCTGACAAAACCAGAAAAAAGATTTTACAATGTTGTGGAACAATTTGAGACAGTTTCAGATATTTTCAGGATACAAAATTAATGAAGTTAAAACAAAGGCAGTAGAGGTAAATTATGTACCCACACATGAACTGGTTCAGTAATACCCAAATTTATGGGGGCATAATAAAATCAAGTATTTAGGAGTATGGTTAAATGATTCCAGTGTAGCAGCTAAGGATATGTGGAAACAGACTAAAAAGATAATACAAAAGCTGAGAAAATGGAAGCTTTATTATATGGATATGGATAGTAAGATACAAGCAGTTAAAATGTTTTAGTCCCTTTAGTCTTATACACAGGTCAGAAATATTTTTATCAACCAGAGGAGACGTTGTGGGTAGCAATTAATAAACAGCTGAAGGACTTTATCTGGGAGGGGAAGATGGCAAGAGTTAAGTGGGATAAGCTGATTCTTCCAGTAGAACAGGGCAGATTGGATTACCCAATCTGAAGGGGCATTTCAGAGCTACACAGTTAAGACTCCTATACAAAGCACAAGCGCACAACTATAAGTGGAAAGGGATGATAATGAATCAGAGTGGAAGCTCAAGAAACAATGAGACTGGGACTTTGAATGCAGGCCTTTAAGGTGAATAGTAATAATACAGAACATTATATTCATAAAGTAGCAGAAAATATTCTAAGAACTAAACCAACATGGGAATGGAGAAAGGAGATTCTGCCTATAAGGATGACTGCAATTAGGGCTACAGATAATAGGCAAGAGGGAGCTGAAATTTATTGGGGAAAACTGGCAAAGGAACCAAGGTATAGGGAGAAAATAACTAGAGAAGGAAAGCTGATGGAATGGGAAAACACCAAGAATTTATTTAGACTTGCCTTCCCTATCAGGGATTGATATCAGAGTATAGGCAAAGAGAAAGAAATAGGGATTCTAAATGAAAGACCAGCACTTGTAGAGTTTTTAAATAGATTCTAGAAGAAAAGTTGCCACTAAAAATGGAATAATTAGTAGAGCATATAAAATACTGCATGACACCTATAAGAATCAATCAGAGGTGGTTAGAAAGAACTGGGAAGAGAGTCTGGATAAGCAATTCACAAAGAAACAATGGGAGGATATACATATTTCTCCCAAATATGCAACAAAATCTAGAAGATTCAGGATTTTTGCCTGGAAATGTTTACATAGATATTTTTATACCCTAAGTAGACTACAGGGAATTTTTCCTCAGGCAGACAGCAAATGTTGGAGGTGTGAAGGGGAAGAAACAGTTAACTGGGAACATATTTTCTAAGAGAGTTGGTGGACTTTATGGATTCCCTACAGGATACACTGTTGAAGATGCTGGGTGGGCAGATTTTTATGACAAGGGAGATAATTTTGCTGAACTATGACACAGAATCGGAAATGCCTAGACATGGTAAGGCCTTGATGTCTCTAATAATGGTAGCTGCCAAAAAAGCAATTACTAGAAAATGGAAATCAAAATCTAAACCAGCGACGACACTGGAAGTAGTGAATGTAGTAACCGAGATAAAACAAGTGGAATTGAGATCTTTAGAAAAGGGTAGGTACAAACTACATAGGAAAAAATGAGAATTGTGGGAACAATACATACAAGGGAGGAATAAGATTTAAAAGGTGGCAGGACTTAAATGAGCTATGTAATGTTTGCATGAGAAAGATTGGGTAGATTATAAGTGATGTATAATGTTTGCAACTGGGAGTGTTTCACTATAGTTTGTGATATAAAATGGTTGCAACTAGGATTGTGTAGGTGTGGTTTGTTTTCATTTATATAAATGTATGATTGCCTATGCAGTAAGTGATAGTTTAATAAGATGTGTCGTGTTTAAAAAAAGGCAGGAATTAAATAATTTATGCAAAACTGCTTGGGTTATATGATATATAGCAATATATGTGAAGTATAATATTTATGTAAATATAGTTTGATTACTTTTATATGAATGTAAATTTGCCTATGTCACAAGTGATAATTCAATAAAGGTGTTTGGGAAAAAAGATGTTGATGGAGTAAAGTCATACAAACTGATGAACAGTGTGCAGATTCTGAAATTTATTCTCAGCCACAACAGATTATAGATATATTTACAAAATCTTATGCAAAATGGTTTGGCTCCATGAAGGGGATGATAGGTTGTCCTAGTGACATCCAGGTAACCTCAGATACTGGAATCAAATTAGATTACATTAAAAAAGAAGTGAACAAACTGGATACAAACAAAGCATAGGGAGGAGATGGAATTAGTAACAATGACCTGAGAACACTTCAGCAAGAACTCACTGTACCATTATATCGATTATTCACTAGGTCATATAAATAAGGGGAGATTCGTCAAGATTGGAGACATGTGCTTATTAAACCTGTCTTTAAGGAAAAGATGGGTAGGACAAACCCAGAGTCAGAGACCCTTAAGTCTACTTTCATGTTGTGGAAAAATAATGGAGAAGGTAATATTAGATAACTTAATGTCAGAACTGGATAGGCTGGGACTTGAAACCATATATCAACATGCATATGTTGAAAATATATCTATTACCTCTGGAAACATGATGTTTTGTAAAAATATAATAACAGCTATGAATGAAAAATTGTGATGTGATGTAATTTATATAGATTTAACTTCAACATCTGACAGGGTTATACATAAAACATTGATCAATAAATTAGAACAACTAGGTACTGATGTACTCTTGATAAGATGGATAGCTGTATGGCTTACACATAGGACATGGCAAGTATCATACAGCAACTGGACAGGTGAAATTATTGGTTACTGTCAGGGTGTCCCATAGTGCTCTGTCCTAGGGCCTTACATGTTTAGACTTTATATTTCAGACCTAACTTTATTATCTGAGGTGTTCCTCAGTCTATATACACATGACCTGATGTTGGGTAAACTGATTACATGTGTTACAGAGAAGGCATGTCTGTAAAAGAACTTGACTAAATTGATCCTTTGGGCACACAGGAATAAAATTCTGATAAATACATCAAAAACAAGGCATATGAGATTTGGGAGACATAAATTGAAAGATGAATATTTAATACATCACACAGTAATTGCAACTGTTGACTCATTTAAGGACCTGGGTATATGGGTAGATCCATCTATGAGTTTTTCTAATCATATCAACCAAATGGTTAATGACAGTTATAGAACTATAGGTTGTATAAAAAGATTTATGAAGTCTAGGAAATCAAAAATGGTGAATTCATTGTTTGTTAGTTACATTAGACCCAAACTTGAGTATGGAATAACAATATGGAAACCCTATAAGAAAACAAGCATGAGTAAACTGGAAAGAGTACAGCGGAACTATACTAAGGGCATCCATGGATGTGAAAATTTAAGTTATTATGAAAGATTAAAATATATGAACTTGTACAGTGTCTCAAAGGTATCTAAGAGGAATTCTTATTCACTTGAAAAAATAAGAAAACACAGGAAGTGCTACCAAACAACTCAAACAAGAAAATACAGTTCCAAAGGAACGCTCGAGTGTAGCAATATAGTGTAGCTGAAATTAGCTATAAGTAAGCACTAATAAGTAGCTTAAAAATAGGTTTATTTGAGCGTGCTTTCATCTAAAATAACAAGACTTCATCAGAAACATTTAAATGACAAAACCAGTAGTGTTTTTATGCCTTACAACTGAATAATTACCAATGAATGAAAATACCTCCATCTCATTATTTAAATAAACATTCTACTATTCACAGTTCATCCATTAAAATACCCTTTTAAACATCTATACTTTACTATTAAAACACTGCCTAATGTGTTTATTATAAACTTTACCAAACCATTACTTAAAAACGTTTTACAAAAAATTATATATTAATATAACATTGTATGAAAAAACATTATATAAAAAACATAATATAAAAATGTTTTACAACTTGAGTGAGTGGTATTTTAAAACAGGCATAATACTACATGTTTCGTTTATACCTGGGAAGTGGGTGGAGTTCAGTCTTATTTGCCGCTTTAACTCTTCTCTTAATAACCTGTTTTTCCAATCACCACCCCTATGGTCATTACCAAGGTTCTCCAAAATACCAAAGTGGAAGGTTTTACAGGAGTTATTGTCCCTGAAATGTTTATAAAGAGCATTGTTGTTAATGGTTTGGTAAAGTTTATAATAAACACATTAGGCAGTATTTTAAATAGTAAAGTATAGATGTTTAAAAGGGTATTTTTAATGAATGAACTGTGATTAGTAGAATGTTTCTTCAAATAATGAGAGGGAGGTATTTTCATTGATTGGTAATTATTCAGTTGTTGTAAGGTATAAAAGCACTACTGGTTTTGTCATTTAAATGTTTCTGATGAAGTCTTGTTATTTTAGACGAAAGCGCGCTCAAATAAACCTATTTTTAAGCTACTTATTAGTGCTTACTTGTAGCTAATTTCAGCTACACTATATTGCTGCACTCGAGCGTTCCTTTGGAACTGTATTTTCTTGTTGGAATTCTTATTCAGGTATTATAGGGCATTTAGAAACAACTACATCTGGGAATGTTTTGGGGTTATCAAAATGTAGTCTAGAATCATTGGACAACCCATGTAGAAGATTCTATAGGAAAGAGAAGTGCACTAATTGATTCTCTGAGAAAGCAGTTGATGCATGGAGCAGACTATCAAATTACGTTAAAGCAAGTACTAGTTTAGATATTTTTAAGAATAGCCTGGATACTTATGAGCTATTATGGGGAAAGGTGTTTTGGTATATTGGCAAGCTAGAATGTCATTAATGCCTGTGCTTAAAATATTTGTATGTATGTGTATGCATATATCCACATACCTCCATAACTACAGGCCTATAGCAATCCTCTCCCCCTGTGAAAAACACTATAAAATTTCAAGTCACACAACACCTAAACGCAAATAACCTCCTGTACAAAACACAGCATGGTTTTAGGAACCAACATAGTATAGCTACTACCCTCTCTCATTTCACCAATACTATAAATTAAGACAGAAATAACAATAAGTCAGTATCAACCACATTCCTAGATTTATCTAAAGGTCTTAAGACACTATCTCACCAGCAACTACTTCACAAACTCACATCCCTTACAGGGTTCTTTAGTTATTTATCACATAAACAACAGTTAACTGGAAACAGAAATTCTCATCCTCTCTGCTAGTCACAATAGGCCTTCCACAAGACTCCATACTAGGGCCTCTTCTCTTTAATATCTTCATTAGCAAACTCAGAACCAAAGCAAAAATGGAGCAACTAGCATAACAGAACAAAGAGCCAATACACAATGCTAGGGCACTGAGTCAACTAGAATAAATTGCAATGGTAATAGTCACAAATTTAATAAAAACACATTTAGTACTCTCACCTGTGCTGAATAAGGACTTCATCCGAAAAACATCTCAACCAAATTCAGTATTTTACAATTATAGCTGTTAACAACATTAGTATGGGTTATTAGTTGAATTCTAAAGTACAAGGTATTCAAATAGACAACAGCCTTAAATTTGATCTACATATATGGCAGACTATTAAAAAACAACAAAAACTGCATTCCCTATATAGGGTCAAAAACTAGCTAAATAGCATAGCAAGAAATAATCTAGCATCAACCTACTTACTCCTGTCCCTTTTTATGTTTCTTTTATACTTACTGACATAAGTGCCACACTAAAGACCAAATGGGTGTAAGTCATATCATCAAAAGGCCACATTGTCAAATGTATCATCTTGACAATGCAGGCTGTTGAATAGTTCTGATTGAGATTGCATTATGGTATGGATCAGGAAATTTGCCTTTTTCCCCCCACTGTAGTGCAATCCTGGAGTTGGTTTACATAATTAGCGGGGCAGTGGGGGCACAGCCCACCACATGGGGGGGGGGGTTGACAGCCTGCATTGTTAATGAGATGATGTTCAACAAGGTGGCTCTTTGATGATATGACAGAGACACAAACCAAACAGCCTCTTGTTATAATAATGTTTCAAATGTTGCTACCAATCCTACAATGTGAGGCCTTAAAACAACTAAACTGTACAGAACCAAATAACTTCCTCACATTCCCTGAGGTAATTATTGCATATAAACTAATACATTACCCCCAAAATGCCCAGCATGAAAAAAATACACCACTGCCTTACACTCCTACAAGGAATCTCCAGTCAGATGAAAAATGACTACTAATTTCTGCTAAACCTAACAACTCATCACTGGATTTTGGTTTGGAGTTACTCATTTAATATTTATGTCTATTTTTTATCTTTTTCTTATACTGCACTTCGTTCTGCTTTAATGTTTTGTTCTTTTTACATAAATACAAATACATACATACAGACACATACATACATACAAATACATACAAATACATACATACAAACACGTACATACAAATACGTACATACAAACATACATACAAATACATACATACAAACACATACATACAAATACATACATACAAACACATGCATACAAATACATACATACAAACACATACATACAAATACATACAAATACATACATACAAACACATACATACAAATACATACAAATACATACATACAAACACATACATACAAATACATACATGCAAACACATACATGCAAACACATACATACAAATACACACATACAAACACATACATACAAACACATACATACAAACGCATACATACAAATACGTACATACAAATACGTACATACAAATACATATATACAAATACATACAAATACATACAAACACATACATACAAACACATACATACAAATACATACATACAAACACATACATACAAATACATACATACAAACACATACATACAAACACATACATACAAACATACATACAAACACATACATACAAACACATACATACAAACACATACAAACACATACATACAAACACATACATACAAACACATACATACAAACACATACATAAATACGTACATACAAACACATACATACAACACATACATACAAATACATACATACAAACACATACATACAAATATATACATACAAATACATACATACAAACACATACATACAAACACATACATACAAACACATACATACAAATACATACATACAAATACATACATACAAATACATACATACAAATACATACATACAAATACATACATACAAATACATACATACAAATACATGCATACAAATACATACACACAAATACATACATACAAATACATACATACAAATATTTCAAGCATGGGCATTAATGCCCTTCTAGCTTGCAAATATACCAAAAGACTTGTTCCCATAATTAGTGTCCAGGCTGTTCTTAAAAATATCTAAACTAGTACTTCCTTTAATGTAATTTGGTAGCCTGTTCCATGCATCAGCTACTCTGTAAGGGAACTAATTAATACACTTCTCATTCCTATAATATCTTCTACATAGGTTATCTGATGATTCTCTATTTCTTTTTGATAACCCCAAACATTCACAGAGGTAGTTATCTCTAAATGCCCTATATACCTGAATAAGGTCTTGGATATCTGTAAGAGACACTGTACAAGTTCAGCTATTTTACTCTTTCATAATAACTTAGATTTTCACATCCATGGATACCCTTGGTATATTTCCACTGTACTCTTTCCAGTTTATTCATGCTTGTTTTCTCATGGGGTTTCCATAATGTTATTCCATACTCAAGTTAGGTCTAATGTAACTAACAAACAATGACTTCATCATTTTTGATTTCCTAGACTTTATAAATCTTTTTATACAACCTATAGTTCTGTAACAGTCATTAAGCAATTGGTTGATACGATTAGAAAAACTCATAGCTGAAGCTATCCATAAACCCAGGTCCTATTAAATAATCACCTTTCAGTTTATGTCTCCCAAATCTCATATGCTAAGTTTTTGATGTATTTATCAGCATATTATTCCCCTGTGCCCAAATAGTCAATTTACTCAAGTTATTTTGCAAGCATGCCTTATCTGTAACACATGTAATCAGTTTACCCCATTGCAGGTCATCTGCATATAGACTGTAGGACACTTCAGATGAAAATGTTAGGTCTGAAAGATGCAATCTAAACAAGTAATGGCCTAGGACAAAGCCCTGTGAGACTCCCTGACTGTAACCAAGTATTTCACCTGTCCATTTGCTTTATGATACTTGCCATGTCCTATTTGTAAACCATGCAGCTATCCATCTTATAACAAGTACATCAATACCTAGTTGTACTAATTTATTGAGCAGTGTTTTGTGTATGACCCTGTCAAATGCTTAAGTTATATCTATATAAATTACATCACAACACCATTTTTCATAGTTCTGGTTTAAACACTTGGGCTCCAAACCAGTTATTTTACATTAAGAACGTTTGTGGTCTATACTCTTGTGTCAAAAGTGGATAGCTTATGCCCTTTTGAGCTGGGAATTGCTGGTTGAAGACTTGTTATGTTCATTATTATAAATATGTCTTAGTTCTTTTAATCTGTATAGACACTGATCTCTCACAGTGTAAGTTTCCCTTAAAATACCACTACTGTCTAGTAGATTTTTTTTTTTAACTACTAGAGCTTCTAGTCTGCCTCTCCATTTGTTGCAGTTGTCTAGTGAGGTACATGCCAAATGGGGCATTGCACTCGATGATTGGCCTAATGGGGGAAAAGTAGAAGGAGACAATGACCGCTTTCTTCCTGGATGCATCCTTTAGTAATGAGATGTACCACATAGAAGAACCTTCTGACTCCAGTGACAATGTGGTGGTTAAAAGAGAAGTTGCTGTCAACCTGTGTTCCCAGATCTCTCTTAAAACACCTTCTGTGTTCAGTGGACTACCATCAATGTGGTAATTCAAGGGAACCGGGTTTTTCCCAAAGGGGATGATGACACATTTTTTGTCATTGAGCTTAAGGCCATGGTTCTGCCACCAGGTGTTGGTCTCAGTGAGGCCTTTCTGTAGGATGTCAACATCACTTGGGGAGTTAATAATAGCTCCCAACTTGCAATCATCTACAAACGTTGTCAACCAGAGTCCCTTTGTGTTGGCTTGGACTTCAGAGAAGTAGATACCAAACAGGAGAGGACCCAGGACCGAACCTTGTGGGACGCCACTCGTGACTGATCTGCAGTCTGACTTGGAGTCAGCTACTTTCACACTGTGGGTCCTGTGAGCCAATTTGCAACCCACCTAGAGATATAGGTGTTGATGCCTAGCTTAGTGAGTTTTTCTATGTACCTTCGTTGAAGGTTCTGCGTCAGGGCCGGCAACTCGGCACGTAAAAATCTACTGCCAATCATTAGCAGACCGGAGTTCCACTGTGGCGACCCCTAACCGGGAAAAGCTGAAAGACACAACAATGTGAGTGGGGAATGGTATCAAAGGCCTTGGCCAGATCAAGGTAGGCTGCATGAACCACCTTGCCTTCATCCACAGCTCTGGTGACTTGACTCAAAGAAGTCGACCAAGTTGAGCAGGCATGATCTACCCTTCACAAAACCAAACTGTGTAGGATCCAGAGTTTGGAGATTCCCTATATCCTTGTTTATTAGATCCATGGTGATACGTTCCATAGCTTTGCATATCAGACTCATCAGGCTAATGGGGCGATAGTTCCTGGGGTCTGTAATCGCTCCTCCTTTGTGGAGAGGGATGACTTTAGCAGTGTGCCATTTGGTAGGCACAAAGCCTGAGGTGAGGCTGCGATTGAACAGGGCACACAGGTTGTAGTTCACGTAGAACACAGCCAGTGATATTGTCAGGTCCCATAGAAGCTGCATTCTTGGACTTGGACAGTGCTGTTTTAACTTTTGCAGCAGTAAACCTGGGTGCCTGGCAATCTACTGGTATTGTGATTGGTCCTTTGGGGGGATGAAAGGGGTAAAGTTGACACTGAATCTGTCAGCCAGTATATTGGCAATATATGTTGGCTTGGTATAGGAGATACCATTGTGCAGTAGCTCAGAGCAAATCTGGGTACTGCTGTGGAGATTCTAAACGTAACTGTAGAAGGTCTTGTGGTTATCTTTACTATCTGCTGTAGTTCTGTTTTCATAGCTAGCTTTAGAGGATATGATGAGGGATCTCAACTTTTTGATGAAGCTGATAAGGGAGTTTTTTCTGTCTTGGGACTTTACCTTATTCCACATCAGTTTCCTCCTTCTGTTGTAGAGTTTGTTTATGGCAGGGGACCACCAGATTGGCTTCCTTTTTTGGAGGAGTGTGTCTTGTTTCTGTTGGGTATGGCGAGATCCATACATTTGTGTACGTGTTCATACAGTGCATTGGTGTGTGATTCAGCAGTCATGCAACTATTCTCCATTGGCATGGGTGCCGTGAAGTTAGCCACCGCTGTTTTTAAGAGCCCAAAGTTAGCTTTGGAGAAGGTTTTCATGGTGGTTTCCTTTGTGGGGGTGGGTGGGAGGGATGTGGATTTCTAAGGTGATTAGTTTGTGGTTGGATCAAACCAGGGAGGAGTTGACTATGGGTGTAGAGCAACAATCTCCCATGTTAGTAATGACCAGGTCAAGGATGTTGCTACCTCTAGTGGGGGTAAGAACAAGTTGGTCCAGGGTATTGGAATTAATGAATTCCAGGAAAAGTTGGGCAAGTGTACTGGTACATGAGTACTTTTAAATAACAAAAAAGCAAGCCAGCAACTGTGTGCTGTGTATATTAATGTACTCTTACATAAAACAAATCTTTAAATATTATTGGTGAGCTCATAAATATTCATTTAAGCCTGGGCTGAAGAGCCCTCCAATTTAACAATCCATTTCTTTTCAATTACATTCAGTTTTGTATGCCATCCAGTTTTTTGGTTCCTGTCCCCTCTTTTCCTGTCTATAATGGTAAAATGAAAGGATGCTGTAGTGTGTTGTAAAGTATGTTTGAACAAAGCATTGCTCATTCTTTTGTGTTTAACATCAGAAAGGTGTTCGGAAATCCATAACCCAAGAGGTCTGGATGTTTGTCCAATGTAAAATGCATGACAGTTGCAGGTGGCCAGGTATACAACCCAGTCTGCACTACAATTTGCAAAAAACGTTATGTCGAATACCATGCTACAATTACTGCTAGAGAAGTTTTTGGTTTTCAAAACTTGAACACAGTTGCTGCAATAGCTACAAGGCATGCAACCAATGATCTTCTCCTCAGAAATGGTGGTTTGGATAGTATTATAATGAGTGGATGGATGCTGATGTTTGAAATGGTTAAAATAGGACCCCAGACTTTTCCCTTTTCTAAAAGAGAACTGACATGTTTCACTTAAATATTGCAACAAAAAATTGTCTGCCAACAGTATATTCCAATGTCTCCTAATAATCTCAATAAACCTGTTAGTGTTCCTACCATATGTGGTGGTAAACCGTAGTTTTTTGGTGGTAGAACTTGGTTTTTGTTGGCATTTCAAATGGTCCTTTCTGTCAGTATTGGCAGTGTAATTTCTTGCTGTATGGACATGACCCATATTATATCCTCTCTCTTGAAATCTATGTACTAAATCATCACGAAAATGTGCAAAGGAATTATTATCTGAACAGATGCATCTCATCCTGATGAATTGTGACTTGGGGATGTTTTTGACAATATGGGCTGGATGAAACTGGATGAGTGGAGTAGAGTGTTGTATTCAGGGTATTTTCAAAACACTTCTGTATGTAGAGTATTGTCAGTGTTCCTGGATATAAGTACATCCAAGTAGGTGATTCTATCCAAATGGTAATTAACAGTGAACTGTAAACCCCATTTGTTTTCATTAAGATACCCTATGAATTCCATAAGATATTCCACATCAGATCTCCACACCATCAAGCAATCATCCAACTACCTACGCCATATATCAATTTATTCCAAGTAAATGTTGTGTGTAGGGTCATAAATAATGTGCTCTTCTATGTAAGCCATGTATAGATCTGCATATATAGGGGCAAAGGATGCACCCATTGCAGTCCCACGCACTTGTAGATAGCATTGCTTACCATAGAAGAAGACGTTCTTCGTGAGAGCATGTTCTGTCAGGATAAGGAGAAAGGTGTTGAAACCAGGTCTATATAAATTAGATTTTTCTAACCAGTATTCAATAGCATCCAGCCCTGCCCAGTGTGGTATGTTTGTATATAATGAACAGACATCTAGTGTGCATATTAACCAATGATCCACAATTTGCATGTCATCTGTTATGCCCAGAAATTCTGTGGTGTCTTGAATTCTGGACCTAACCCATTTGAGTAAAGGTTTAAGATATTGGGTCAGAAATTGTGAAATTGGTTCAGTTAGGGACCCATTACCAACCACAATGGGTTGACCCGGAGGATTGTGGAGATCTTTATGGATCTTTGGTAAAAAATATATATATATTGGCTGATTGGATCTGGAACAGTAAGATGGTATTTGATTTGTTCTGTAATAATGTCATTTTGTACTGTTGACTCCAAAAATTTGTCTAATTGTTGTTTAAACATGCTAGATGGATCAAGGGGCATTCTAGTGTACTATCTGCCATCACCCAATCGTCTGTGAGCCTCAGCATCATAATATGACCAATTCATGACAAGCACAGCACCACCTTTGTCTGCAGAAATAATTAGCAAGTTTTTATTAGCAAGTTCTTGTATAGCCAACATATCAGACTTTGAGAGATTATTATATCTTGCGTCAGCCATATTTGAATTAAAGTGCAAATCTTTGAGTACACTATTTTGAAAAAGGCCCACGCAATGATGCATTGGTGGAACAAAGGTGGATTTGTGGTATTTAAATGAATCCCCGGCTGAATAATCATTGGTGCTGTCATGAAAATGCACTTCAAGATTTAACAATCTACGAAAAGCTATAACATCCTGTGCCAATTTATCTTCCTGAACAAAAAAACAGGTATAAAAGAAAGGCCTTTATTTAACAAAGCTATTTGTGAATCCAATAATATTGCTTCAGAAATGTTTAATACATTTGTTTTAAAACAACAATTTACCTGTTCGTCAGGAGTTCCATCAAACCCTGCATGTTTCTGATGTTTGCGAAGTTTTCTGCCTGCCCTCTTATAAGGCCTAAAGGGACAGTACTGTTGTTATATTTGGGGGTTGGGAAATCCAAGGCCTGTTGTGTATCCAAATCTGTACCAGATGATGAATCACCTCCAGATGAATCAGTATAAGAACTGCGTTTTCTAAGAATAGACTTGGGACGTTTGCGTTTAGGGGTTGACTTACTTTTACTACCCCCACCCTCAAATCTAACATGTCTAGTATAGTTAACGGGGTGCCCTTTGTCATAGTCCATTTGGTCTCTCTGGAACTTTCTAAGTTTCCTATCTCTGGAGTTGTGCTTCAAAAGTGAGTAAATCTAAACTAAGCTTGGTCAACTGTGTGGAATAAAATGGTTGACCAATATATTGATTACTGTCCTCACATAACTGACCAACTATATTGCTTTGTTGATCAATAACTCTTTCGTAATATCTAGTCAATGTTTCTACAAATTCCATAGAACATTTTAGTTGGACAGCAGACCACTCATTGGCTAATTGGTCATCTATGTCATTAACTAACGGCTGAATTTTTACTCCGAGTCCTCTTGGAGTTATACCTTGAACCATATACGCTTTGAACAATTTAAGATGCCAGACGTTGGCTCTCAAAGTTTTCATGGTTTTATTGAGTTGATGAAACAATCCTTCACAGCAGAATTGTGGACTGTCACTGGTATTTGAACTGTTATCATTATTGGGATTTGTGATACCAAATATACCCAAGTCCTCCTTATCGGAAGATAGCCCTACCAAAATACTCGTTAAATCCATTGTACCAAAGGGTTAATATAAATACAGAGAATAATAAACAAATTCAAACAAAGGCACTCGAGTTATGAAATGAAGCAACTGCTACCACGAGCCAAAGGTATCACCTTCAACAAGGGCAGTGTGTTAAATGTATATATAAATATACATCCCAAAAATCATCCCCCTACAAATACATGCACAATGCTAGTTAGAAACGCAATAATCAAGCTTAATAATAAATCAAAATCCAAAATTAGATGCAGTGCCAAGTCCAAAAACAAATATATTTGACTGAAAACATTCCCATTTGTTGGACTGAACAATAATGGCCCCTGCTAAAATATATTTGAGATCCACCACTTAAATGTCTATCCAAAATTGTAACGGGCCATCATTAGACCCGATAATAGTGCCACGTCCAGAACAACCTGATTGCAATCCTTCAATATCACAATGTTAAGTCAGATATGGACTATATTGGCCCCTGCAAATAGATGATAGTGTCTGTATAACCAATAGACTGACCAGCAAAGGTGAATAAAGGTCTGTTACCATATGTGGATTTATATGAGGGAGGATTATAGAATCCCAAACTTAAAGTTAAAAGAATAATGGTCATGCAGTTCAAATTTCATTATAAAAACTCAAGTTCATAGGTTCATAGGTTCATACTAGGCTATCTGCCCTGGGGCAATTATAAGCCTAGCCCGATTCTGTATGGCTTACGCCACCCCTTGATTTGAGTATACTGTGCCCTTTTTTAAGGTTTAGTTTACTGTGCCTCTGTCTAATAGTGACACGGGAGTAATCCCTGGGACAAACCTACGATCCCCCATCCAGTTATTGAGATTCTTCTTGAAGAGATTCAGTGAGGTGCTCTGCCTCACATGAACTGGAATTCTATTCCAGAGCGAAGGGAGCCTCTGGGTTATGAACCTGTCCCTCCAGCAAGTTCTATTTATTTCTGTGCTGAGGTTCAAGTCCCTCGAGCGTGTGGCTCTAAGGGATTTAGATTTACTGATGTGGAGCATGTCCATTAATTCTGGATTTGACATAGCTTTGTATGTCAGGCATAGATCGCCTCGAAGTAGGCGGTATGCAACTGAGTAGAGCTGGAGTTTTTTTAACCGAGCAGTATAAGGCATCTGTTTGAGACCCTTGATCCTCTTGGTGAAATACTTTTGGGGTCTTTCTAATTGCTGCAGGTGTCGGGTAAGGTACATCCCAAAAGGGGCATTGTATTCTATGATGGGCCTGATGAGGGATGAATAAAGGGGCATGATTACCTCTCTTGATCTAGATGTGAAACCCTTTGTGATGAGGTGGGCTATGTAGAAGGTCTTTCTAACCACTCTGGCAATGTGGTTTTCAAAGGAGAGATTGCTATCAACTTGGGTCCCCAGGTCCCTAATAACTTTCTCTGTACTTAATGGGTTTCCGCCTATGTGGTAATTTGTGGGCACATTGTTTTTGCCAAAAGGTATGACTATACACTTTTTGGCATTTAGCTTTAAACCATGGTGCTGGCACCAGTTATCTGTCTCTGTGAGACCTTTTTGAAGGATGTTTGTGTCAGCTGGAGAGTTGATTATGGCCCAGTTTGCAGTCGTCTGCGAACTTGGTGAGCCATAGTCCTCCCACGTTTGCCTGTACCTCGGAAAAGTATATACCGAACAAGAGTGGTCCCAGGACAGAACCCTGTGGGATGCCACTTGTGACCGGTTTTGAGTCTGACATGGCTCCAGCAACTCTCACTCTGTGGGTTCTGTCTTTGAGCCAGTTTGCGACCCATCTTGTGACATAGGGGTTTATATTTAAGCTGGATAGCTTATCTATGATGCCTGAGTGGGGTATTGTGTCAAATGCCTTTGCAAGGTCCAGACAGGCTGTGTGGACTACCTTCCCTTCATCTCTGGCTTTGGTGACTGTTTCAAAGAAGTCAACCAGGTTCAAAAGGCAGGATCTGCCCTTGACAAAGCCGAACTGGGTAGGATCTAGTGTCTGTAGGTCCCCAATGTCTTTGTTTATGAGCTCCATGATGATCCTCTCCATAGCCTTGCAGACTAAGCTAGTCAGGCTTATGGGGCGATAGTTTCCAGGGTCCATAGATGCTCCACCTTTGTGGAGTGGGACCACTGTTGCTGTATGCCATTCTGTGGGCACATATCCTGTAGTGAGGCTGAGATTGTATAGCTGTTTTATTTGAGGGATTAGTTCCTCTTGTAGTTCATGTAGGACGCAACCTGGGACGCCATCTGGTCCCATGGAAGCAGTATTTTTTGCTTTGGAGAGGGCAGCCTTCACCTGAGCATCTGAGATGTTTGAGAGGCAGCCCTCTGCCAGGATAGATATTTGCTCTTTTGGGGGGGGAGGGGGTGGAGAAGTTTGCACTGAACCTGTCTTCCAGGATATTGGCGATGTCTGTGGGTTCAGTGTATTTTTTGTCGTTTAGAATCAACTCAAAACAAGTCTGGGAGTTGCATCCCAGGTTTCTAACATAACTGAAAAAAGCCTTATGATTGTCTTTGGTGTCCTGTGCAATTTTTCTCTCGAAGCTGGCCTTGGAGGATTTTATGAGGGATTGTAATTTTTTGCTAGTAATGATCAGAGATGCCTTCCCTATTAGGGATTTTGCTCTATCATGTAGTAGCTTCCTCGTTCTGTTGTACAGTTTATTTATGGCAGGGGTCCACCAGACTGGACGCCTGCCTTTGGATGATTGAGTCTTGGTTTTGTTTGGGATAGCATGATCCATGCATTCCTGGAGATGTCCGTAGAATGCATTTATATAGGATTCTGCAGTTTGGGCTGTAGTTTCCACTGGCCCTGGGGCCTTGAAGGATTCCACTTCGGTTTTGAGAAGTGAGAAGTTCGCTTTTGAAAAGTTTTTCACTGTGGTTTTCTGGGCTGGGGGTGGGGTCGGGATGTGGACATCCAGTGAAATTAATTTATGGTCTGATCTTACCAATGAGGGATATACTTCTGGTGTGGAGCATAGAGTCCCCATGTTGGTAATGATCAGGTCTAGTATGTTGTCACCTCTTGTGGGAGTGGTGACTAGTTGTTCCATAGCATTTGAGTTTATAATTTCCAGGAATCTTTGGGCTAAGATGCTGGGGCTTGAGTAGTGCTTCCAGTCAATGTTTGGGTAGTTGAAGTCGCCCAATATAATGGTGTTCGGAGAGATCTTCATGTTCTCCAATGTTTTCAGGAAAGCCGAATGGGATTCCTGACTTTGAGAGGGTGGTCTGTAGGATGCTATAAACTGAAAAGCAGTCTTGCCCACTGTTAGTTGCACATGGATGGTCTCCGATACTTCGTGCAATGCCACTAACCTGGAGGTGTGGATATCCTTGATAAATATGGAAACTCCCCCTCCTTTTGTGGTTCGGTCCGGGTTTTGGGGCGAAAAGCATGATATGAGGTATAGCCTGGTAGTGCTGGGGTGCTCTCTGGAGCCTTGAACCAGGTTTCTGTCACTGCACAGATATCGATGTTCTCCATACTGAGGAGAGCTTGAGTCGTGCATCTTGAGGTTAAGACTTCTGGCGTTTAGCAGCATTACCCTTAGTTTCTTGTTCCTTGTGCTGTCTATGGGGTGGGTTTGACTTTTGAGCCTTGCCTAAAAAGGCACTATGGGGTGGCAAGAGCCTTTGCCAATATCCGAAAGCCCAGTGGTGACAGGTGCAAGCCGTCCCTAGCGAAGCAACGTGGCTTGTCGAGCATGTCATCCCAGGCTGACAGACACTGGATCCCCTTTGAATGACACCAAAATTTTAGCCAATTGTTAAAATCGATCATTTTGTCTTTGTACTGTGGCATCATTCTAGGTGAGGGTAAGATGCTGCTCAAGGTCAGGGTCATACCAGCCTGGGCTACATGATCAGAGAGCTCCTCTATGTCTCTTTTCATGTAGTCCAGGGAGGTACGTCTCAGGTCATTCACACCAGCATGTACAATGACTGAGTCATATTTGTATTTGCTTTGGAATGACATGAGTGCTTGCGTTATGTGGCGGATCCTAGCGCCCGACAGGCAGCTCACTGTGACCTTCTCTTTATTCATCCTGGTGAGTGGGACGTCAGTGTGTCTGACAATAGAGTCACCTATAACAAGAGTATCAGGTGTGTTATTCAGCCGTAAGGGCTGTGGCTGCTTGGCACACTGACTTTGTGGGTTATGTGTTGTGTGTGTTTTGTTTTGAGGTAGCGTTTGCTTGGATGTCTGCTTTGGAGGTCTCTGTTGCTTAGGTAGATTTTTATTTAGAGCCTCCGAATATGTTTTTGTGTATTTATGTGTTTGGTTCGCTGATGTGGTGGGACTATGTGATACTGGAATTGTGTTGTGTGAGGTTACCTTCTCCTCCTGACTGGTTACACCAGTTTTGAGATGAAGTGTGATATAAATATAATGATCTCTTGTTCATATACTATATTAATCGAAAGTACAAGTATTATACTCCTCTTGGAGCTCAGAGATATACCAGGAATATGAAATATAAATATATTTATATATATATATATATATATATATATATATATATATATATATATATATATATATGTGTGTGTGGGTCTACTTCTTTTGACCTAACTTTCATTTGCCCGACACTCATTTTCCCGACCCCATTTGACTGAAAGTTCATTTGCCCGACACTTCATTTGCCCGACACTTCATTTGACCGACAAGTATTATTATCAAGAAAATGGAATATGCCCCCTTCCCCACTGTAGTGCGACCCTGGAGTTAGAATATATAGGTAAGTGGGGGCAGCACAGCCCACTTCATTTCATATGATATTGTTAACTTTTGATGTAATATTGGTTAGTAAAAGAAAGTAAGTGGGGCTTTGCCCCCACACTCGCGCTAGGAGGTGGTGCCTAATGCTACCTATATATTCTAACTTCAGGGTCACTACAGTGGGGAAGGGGGCATATTCCATTTTCTTGCTAATAATACTTGTCGGTCAAATGAAGTGTCGGGCAAATGAACTTTCAGTCATTTGGTCACGGGCAAATGGGTGTCGGGCAAATGGGAGTTAGGTCAAAAGAAGTAGACCCATATATATATATCTATATATATATATATATATATATTTATATAAATATATTTATATTATATATCTATATATATATATATATATATATATATATATATATATATATATATATATATATATATATATATAAAACCAGTTACAAGTGGCATCCCACAAGGCTCAGTCCTGGGCCCTCTCTTGTTTGGTATATATTTCTCGGAGGTACAGGCCAACACGGAAGGACTGTGGCTGACCAAGTTCGCAGATGACTGCAAACTGGGCGCCATAATCGACTCTCCAGCCGACACAAGCATCCTACAAAAGGGCCTCATAGAAACAGACAACTGGTGCCAGAGCCATGGCCTCAAGCTAAACACCAAAAAGTGTATAGTCATCCCCTTTGGCAAAAACAAAGTGCTCACAAATTAACATAGGTTCATAGATTAATACTAAGCTAACTGCCCTTGCGAGCCATTTTAAGCCTAGCCAATTATCCCTTGTGAGACTCAAACCCTGCACCTTGTGCTTGCAAGGCAAACACCTTAACCATTAGGCCACCCTCCCAACGCACATAGATGGTAATCCATTAAGTACGGAAGAAGTAATTAGGGACCTGGGGATCCAAGTTGATAGCAATCTCTCATTCGACAACCACATGGCCAAAGTGGTTAGAAAATCATTTTATATAGCCCACCTAATCATGAAGAGATTCAAATCTAGATCAGGGGAGGTCATCGTGCCTCTTTACTAATCCCTCATTAGGCCCATAATTGAGTACAATGCCCCTTTTGGGATGTACCTTACCAGATACCTGCAACAACTGAAAAGACTCCAAAAGTACCTCACCAAGAAGATCAAAGGGCTCAAACAGATGCCATATGCTGCCTGGTTAAAGAAACTCCAGCTCTACTCAGTGGCATACCACATGCTCAGAGGCGATCTGTGCCTGACGTATAAAGCCATGTCCAACCCGAAATTAATGGACATGCTGCACCTCAGAAAATCCAAATTTCATTGAGCTACGCGCTCGAGAGACTTGAACCTCAGCACTGAAATAAATAGGACATGCTGGAGGGACAGATTCATAACCCAGAGGCTCCCTTCACTCTGGAATAAAATCCCAGTCCAGGTTAGGCAGAGTCCCTCATTGACTCTCTTCAAGAGGAATCTTGATGAGTGGATGGGAGATCGTAGATTTACTCCAGGTATCACTTCTGTGTCACTGTTAGACAGATGCACAGTATACTAACCTCAAAAAAGGGCATAGCAAAATTCATTTTAAAATGGGTGGCGAAAGCCAAACACACTCTGGCTAGGCTTGTAAATGCCCTAGGGCAGATAGCCTAGTATGAACCTATGAACCTATAAATGACCATCAATTATTAGTAGAATGCTCTTTAAGAGTTTCCTATTGAAAACTATATATTTTGTATTCTAAAAACTAAAGATATATGGTGGTCCTTGATATAAACTCAAGCCTTATGTAAAATTGATCAAACAGTATGACCCTCAGGCCTAATGTAAGCAACAATGTGAACAAATATGAAAATAAGCAATAGTCAGTATCAATATAATTCATAATAACAAATTACACAGAGAAAAGGAAATAATAACTAGAGTCCAGAATTGCCACCAAAAAATTATAACATATTCAAAAAACGTACTCCATTTCATTCCGAGACCACAAACAAATGAACCAGAACAGAATTGGTTTAAATGCTGGGCCAGGGTCAATGTCCCAAGTATAGTCAAAATAAACTGCTGGATCCTCTGTGTTTCCAAAACGAAAATATGTTTAATAGTTGTAAATGCACCCAGTCAGTTGTTAGAAAATGTCACAGCTATGTTGAAAAACACAAGTTCCTTCACGGTAAACCCCTTTGCTGATTGTTCCACACCAAAAAATGAGTCCGAGATCACAGACGAAATATAGACCCAAAAAATAAGGAAATTGTATGGCACATGCCTATTATTTAAAAATTCACACAGCGCTTAAAGAACAATCTAAATATGAAAAAGCGCAAAAGAGAGAATACTGTTAGGCTCTGGCATAACAATGCAGCTGTCTTGCGACTGCTAGAACCTACGAAAGTTCATTTTCCCCCAAAAATTATGGTTCCAAAGTTGAGTATCCAAAAGTAATATGTCCAAACCACATTCTACAACACACCACATATATGACTGGCCCAAATTGAAAAATCAAAACCATGAGTCTTAATATGCCATACCATCCCTGAAACAGATGGCTGGGATCGGCGTTATATTTCTTACATGCAACAAAGTACATTACCATTGAGCCAGGCCCAGTCGTAATCCAAACACACAAATATACCCCTGATTTGTAAAGTTGTAAATCCAGAAAATCCCACTATGTAAAATAGGCTTCTGATGGTAAAAACCAAAGGATAACTCCAAAAACGAAGTGGATGTATAGATGTATGAGCTCCAATATAGCAAAAAGGAATCCGCTAAGAATCCAATGCAGATGTAGTTACACAGCCTTATAAGAGGGCAGGCAGAAAACATCGCAAACATCAGAAACATGCAGGGTTTGATGGAACTCCTGACAAACAAGTAAATTGCTGTTTTAAAACAAATGTATTAAACATTTGCAATGCAATATTGTTGGATTCAAATAGCTTTGTTAAATAAGGCCCTTTCTTTTATACCTGTTTTTTTTGTTCAGGAAGATAAATTGGCACAGGATGTTATAGCTTTGTGTAGACTGTTAAATCTCAAAGTGCATTTTCATGACAGCACCAATGATTATTCAGCCAGGGATTCATTTAAATACCACAAATCCACCTTTGTTCCACCAATGCATCATTGCATGGGCCTTTTTCAAAATAGTGTACTCAAAGATTTGCACTTTAATTCAAATATGGCTGATGCAAGATATAATAATCTCTCAAAGTCTGATATGTTGGCTATACAAGAACTTGCTAATAACAAAAATTTGGTAATTATTTCTGCAGACAAAGGTGGTGCTGTGGTTGCCATGAATTAGTCATATTATGATGCTGAGGCTCGCAGACAATTGGATGATGGCAGATATTACACTAGAATGCCCCTTGATCCATCTAGCATGTTTAAACAACAATTAGACAAATTTTTCGAATCAGCAGTACAAAATGGCATTATTACAGAACAAGTCAAACACCATCTTACTCTTCCAGATCCATGCGGCCAATATATATATTTTTTACCAAAGATCCATAAAGATCTCCACAATCCTCCTGGTCGACCCATTGTGGCTGGTAATGGGTCCCTAACTGAACCAATTTCACAATTTCTGACCCAATATCTTAAACCCTTACTCAAATGGGTTAGGTCCAGAATTCAAGACACCAAAGAATTACTGGGCATAATAGATGACATGCAAATTGAGGATCATTGGTTAATATCCACACTAGATGTCTGTTCATTATATACAAACATACCACACTGGGCAGGGCTGGATGCTATTGAATACTGGTTAGAAAAATCTAATTTATATAGACCTGGTTTCAACACCTTTCTCCTTATCCTGACAGAACATGCTCTCACGAAGAATGTCTTCTTCTGTGGTAAGCAATGCTATCTACAAGTGTGTGGGACTGCAATAGGTGCAGCCTTTGCCCCTACATATGCAGATCTATACATGGCTTACATAGAAGAGCATGTTATTTATGACCCTACACACAACATTTACTTGGGGGAAATTGATATATAGCATAGGTATTTGGATGATTGCTGGATGGTGTGGAGGTCTGATGTGGAATATCTTATGGAATTCATAGGATATCTTAATGAAAACAAATGGGGTTTACAGTTCACTGTTAATTATTATTTGGAAAGAAACCTACTTGGATGTACTTATATCCAGGAACACTGACAATTCTCTACATACAGAAGTGTTTCAAAAATACCCTGAATACAACACTCTACTCCACGCATCCAGCTTTCATCCAGCCCATATTGCCAAAAACATCCCCAAGTCACAATTCATCAGGATGAGACGCATCTGTTCAGATGATAATTCCGTTGCACATTTTCGTGATGATTTAGTACATAGATTTCAAGAGAGAGGATATAATATGGGTCATGTGTCCATACAACAAGCAATTACGCTGCCAATATTGGCAGAAAGGACCTTTTGAAATACCAACAAAAACCAAGTTCTACCACCAAAAAACTACAGTTTACCACCACATATGGTAGGAACACTAACAGGTTTATTGAGATTATTAGGAGATATCAGAATATACTGTTGGCGGACAATTTTTTGTCGCAACATTTAAGTGAAACATGTCAGTTCTCTTTTAGAAAAGGGAAAAATCTGGGGTCCTATTTTAACCATTTCAAACATCAGTATCCATCCACTCATCATAATACTATCCAAACCACCATTTCTGAGGAGAAGATCATTGGTTGCATGCCTTGTAGCTATTGCAGCAACTGTGTTCAAGTTTTGAAAACCAAAAACTTCTCTAGCAGTAATTGTAGCATGCTATTCAACATAAAGTTTTTTTTGCAAATTGTAGTGCAGACTGGGTTGTATACCTGGCCACCTGCAACTGTCATGCATTTTACATTGGACAAACATCCAGACCTCTTGGGTTATGGATTTCCGAACACCTTTCTGATGTTAAACACAAAAGAATGAGCAATGCTTTGTTCAAACATACTTTACAACACACTACAGCATCCTTTCATTTTACCATTATAGACAGGAAAAGGGGACAGGAACCAAAAAACTGGATGGCATACAAAATTGAATGTAATGGAAAAAAAAGTGGATTGTTAAATTGGGAGGGCTCTTCAGCCCAGGCTTAAATTAATATTTATCAGTTCACCAATAATATTTAAAGATTAATTAAGGATATACTTCATATATATATATATATATATATATATATATATATATATATATATATATATATATATATATATATATATATATATATATATATATATATATATATATATATATATATATATATATATCTAAGCCGAAACCGGTCTATTTTTTCTTGTGTTTTATGTAAGAATAAATTAATATATAGACCACACAGTTGCTGGCTTGCTTTTTTGTTATTTGATGGTACTTCTTTGGCCGTGCAACTACTTCCATGCAGGGGATTTCTTTTTTGGATACATGAGTAGTTTTCCCAGTTAATGGAGGGATAGCTTAAGTTGCCCAGTATGAGAGTGTTAGGCTGAACCCTAATAATCTCCTGGGTGCTTAGAAACATGGAGTGTGAGTCTTGGGATCTATAGCAGGCTACGACCTGAATTGGTGTCTTACCCAATGGTAGCTGCACCTGAAGTATCTCAGATTATTTATGTTGGGCTACCAGTCTAGAGGTGTGCGCATCCTTAATGATTATGGAAACACCACTGCCTTTGGAGCTTCGGTCCAAGTTCTGGGGCCAAAAGGTGTGGAATGAGTTATAGCCTGGTAGTGCAGGGGTGGTTTCTGCTGCCTTGAACCAAGGCTCTGTTACAGCACAAATGTCGATGTTCTCCATTTTCAGGAGTGCTTCAAGTGAGTGCATTTTGAGATTTAGACTTCTGGCTTTGAGCAGCATGACCTTCAGATTGCATTTATTTGTAGCTGTTACAGTGGTAATTTGGTCTTTGGAACACTGCCTAAAAAAGGCACTATAGGGGTGGCAAGAGTCTTGGCCAGTATTCAAAAGCCCAGTGGTGACATATGAAGACCATCTCTGGCAAAGCATCGAGGTCTGTCAATCATGTCATCCCAGGCAGACAGATACTGGATCCCCTTAGAATGACACCAGAAACTTAGCCAATTGTTGAAATCAATCATTTTCTGCTTGTACTGTGGTATCATTTTGGGTGATAGTAGGATGCTGCTCAGGGCTAGGGTCATACCTGCCTGGGCTACATAATCTGAGAACTCCTCCATGTCTCTTTTCATGTAGTCCAGGGAGGTACATCTCTGGTCATTCACACCCATGTGTGCAATGACAGAATCATATTTGTACCTGTTGTTGAGGGACGCATTATGTGGCAGATCCTGGTGCCTGACAGGCAGCTGACCTTATTCAGCCTAGTGAGTGGGACATCAATGTGTCTCACTATCGAGTCACCTATAACTAGTGTGTTGGGCATGCTGTTTTGCCTTAGGGGTTTGGTTGAGTGGCACACTGTTTAGAAGAGTTGTGTGTCTTGTGATTAGTGTTGTGTTGTGGTGGTCGGGCGCATTTCTGCCTTGGAGGTCTCTGCTGTTTGGGTAGATTTTTATTGAGAGCCTCTGTGAAGGTGGATGTTTGGTTCATGTTTTTATGTGAAGGCAGTGCTGGTGTATGTTCTGGAGGGCTATGTGTTCCATGTGGTGTGGTGCAAGTGTTGACCTTCTCCTCTTGACCAGCTATTCAGGTCTTGGCTGGAGAGTGCGTGACTTCCAGTTTGGAAATACAAGTGCATCTCTCACAAGTCTGTGTGTTGGGAGGTAAGAGGAGAGGGTTGTCATTGTACATGAGGCAGTTGCTACATTGCCTCAGGATGCCCAAGTTCACTAGGTTAACAGGAGAAAGCACAGGGAACTGACCTTTAGACATGCCTGGAGGGGTGGGCTTTAAGAGAGTGGAAAAAGAATACTAGTGTACTTCCTGATACAGAACCCGGTTATAAGAAAGTGGGGTAAGAATACTAGGGTGCATACTGATGCAGAACCTGGTTATAAGAAAGTGGGGTAAGAATACTAGGGTGCATACTGATGCAGAACCTGGTTATAAGAAAGTGGGGTAAGAATACTAGGGTGCTTACTGATGCAGAACCTGGTTATAACAGAGTGGGGCAAGAATACTAGGGTACTTCCTGATACAGAACCTGATTATAAGAAAGTCAGGTAAGAATACTAGGGTGCATACTGATGCAGAACCTGGTTATAAGAAAGTGCGGTAAGAATACTAGGGTGCTTACTGATTCAGAACCTGGTTATAACAGAGTGGGGCAAGAATACTAGGGTACTTGCTGACACAAGACCTGGTTATAACAGAGTGGGGGAAGAACACTAGGGTACTTACTGATGCAGAACCTGGTTATATGAGAGTGGGGTAAAAATGTTAGATTACTTACTGACAATGAATCTGGTTATAAGACAGTGGGGTAAGAATACTAGGGTACATACTGACAAAAACTTGGTTATACAACAGTGGGGTAAGAATACTTAGGAATTTACTGACACACAGCCTGGTTATAAGAATGTGGACTAAAAATACCAGGGTACTTACTGACATAGAACCCAGTTATATGAGAGTGGGGTAAGAATACCATGGCACTTACTGATGCAGAACCTGGTTATACGAGAATGGGGTAGGAATACTAGAATACCTACTGATTCAGAACCTGGTTATAAGAGAGAGGAGTAAGAATAATAGTTACTTACTGACACAGAACCTGGTTATTAAGAGTGTAGGGTAAAAATACTAGGGTTCATAGGTAGGTACTAGGCTATCTGCCTGAGGGCATTTATAAACCTAGCCAGAGTGTGTCAGCTTTCGCCGCCCCATTGATTAACTGATCCTCTGTCAAGCAGAGCCAATGAAGTGATCCCAGGGGTGTATTTTCTGTTACCCATCCACTCGTGAAGGTTTCTCTTGAAGAGTGTTAGTGAGGGGCTCTGCCTGATGTAATTTGGAATTTTGTTCCAAAGCATGGGGAGTCTCTGTGACAGGAATCTATCCCTCCAGCATGTTCTATTTATTGTTGTGGTGAGGTTTAGCTCACTAGAGCGCGTGGCTCGCAGTGACTTGGATTTCTTTAGGTGGAGCATGTCCATCAATTCTGAGTTGGACATGGCTTTGTAAGTCAGGCAGAGATCAACTCTGAGTAAGCGATATGCCACTGAGTACAGCCGGAGTTTTTTCAGTCGGGCTGCATAGGACATATGTTTGAGACCAGTAATCCTCTTGGTGAGGTACTTTTGTGGTCTTTCCAGCTGTTGGAAGTGTCTTGTGAGGTACATCCCAAATGGGGCATTGTACTCTATGATGGGTCTAATGAGTGACAAGTAGAGGGGTACTATAATGTCTTTATTTCTAGATGCGAACCCTTTAGTAATTAGATGTGCCACATAGAAGGATTTCCTAACTACTTTGGCAATATGATTGTCAAAGGAGAGATTACTATCTACCTGGGTCCCCAGATCTCTTATTACCTCTTCTGTACTAAGTGGGCTGCCACCTATGTGGTAATTCGTGGGTGTTTTGTTTTTCCCAAATGGGATGACTATGCATTTTTTGGCATTTAGCTTGAGACCATGACTTTGACACCAGGTGTCCGTCTCAGTAAGGCCCTTTTGGAGCATGTCCGTGTCAGCCAGAGAGTCAATTATGGCTCACAGTTTGCAGTCATCGGTGAACTTGGTTAGCCATAGTCCTCCAGTGTTTGCCTGTACTTCTGAGAAGTATATGCCAAACAGGACCGAGCCTTGAGGGACACCACTTGTGACTGGATCAGAGTCAGACCTGGAGCCCGCTATTCTTACCGTGTGAGTTCTGTCTGTAAGCCAGTTGGCAACCCATCTCATGACGTAGGGGTTTATGGTCAGGCTGTTGAGTTTTTCTGCAATACCCAAGTGGGGAATGGTGTTGAAAGCCTTGGCGAGGTCAAGGTAGGCTGTGTGAACCACCTTTCCCTCATCTATGACCTTGGTGACTGTCTCGAAGAAGTCAATCAGGTTTAGTAGGCATGATCTGCCCTTAACAAAGCCAAACTGGGTCGGGTCAAGTGTTTGGAGGTTCCCAATGTCTTTGTTAATGAGTTCCATGATGATGCGCTCTATAGCATTGCAGACCAGGCTAGTCAGAATTATGGGGTGATAGTTACCAGGGTCAGTTTTGGCCTCTCCTTTGTGGAGAGGAATAACCGTTGCTGTGCACCATTCTATGGGCACATAGCCTGTGGATAGGCTGAGGATGAACAGCGTGTTTAGGTGGGGGGGTTAGTTTGTTCTGTAGTTCGTGCAAAACGCAGCCTGGGACACCATCCGGTCCCATTGACGCTGTGTTTTTGGCTTTTGAAAGGGCTGTTTTCACCTGTGCATCTGTGATTTTTGGGACACTACACTTTTCCGGTATTGTTGTGGGCTTTTTTGGAGGTGAGAGGGGGGGTGAAGTTTGCACTGAATCTATCTGCCAGGATGTTGGCAATATCAATAGGTTCAGTATAATTTGTGCTATTTTGCACTAGTTCAGTGCATATCTGTGAGTTGCCACTTAGATTCTTAACATAGCTAAAGAAAACTGGTTATCTTTTGAATCCTTGGCTATTTTTCTTTTGAAGTTAGCCTTGGATGATTTCATGAGGGACCTCAGTTTCTTACTGATACTGATCAGGAATATCTTTCCTTCTTGGGATTTGCTTTTTTTCTGAACTAGTTTCCTCCTTCTTTTGTATAGCCTGTTTATTGCAGGGGTCCACCAAACTGGTTTCCTTCTCTTAGAGGAGTGAGTCTTGGTTTTGCTAGGGATGGCACGATCTATGCATCCTTGTAGGTGCTCATGGAGTGCATTTATAAAGGTTTCTGCATCTTGGGCAGCATTATCCTTTAGTGTGGGGGCTGTGAAACTTACCACCTCTGTCTTAAGTAAGGTGAAGTTTGCTTTAGAAATGTTTTTTACTGTGGTTTCCTTAGTTGGGGGTGGTGGTGGGGTGTGGACATCCAGAGTGATTAGTTTATGGTCTGATCTAACTAGTGACAGGTTGACCTCCGGTTTGGAATACCTGTCGCCCATGTTGGTGATGACCAGGTCCAATATGTTTTCACCTCTGGTAGGGGAGTTTACCAGCTGATCCAGGGCATTTGAGTTGATGAATTCCAGGAAGCGCTGGGCCTGAGAATTTGTACTTGAGTAGTTTTCCCAGTGAATGGTAGGGTAATTGAAATCGCCCAATATCAGGGTGTTTGGTAGGACTTTCATGTTTTCCAGTGTCTCCAGAAAGGTGGAGTGGTGGTCCTGGGTCATGGAGGGTGATCTGTAGCAGGCCACAATTTGCATTGCAGATTTGCCCAATGTTAGTTGCACATGGATGATCTCAGAGGTATCATGCTTCACCACTAATCTGGAGGTGTAGGTATCCTTGATGAATATGGATACACCCCCTCCTTTTGTGTTTCAGTTAGTGTTCTGTGGCCGAAACATGTGGTAGGATTTGTAGCCCGGTAGTGCTGGGGTGCTCTCTGGAGCCTTGAACCAGATTTCAGTTACTGCACAGATGTCAACGTTCTGCATACCGAGGAGTGCTTCGAGCATGTGCATTTTGAGATTTAAACTCCTGGTGCTGAGTAGCATAACCCTCAATTTTTTGTTAATTGTGCTGTTTACAGAGGTGGGGTTGACTTTTGAGCCTTGCCTAAAAAAGGCACTATGGGGGCAGCAAGAGCCTTGGCCAGTATTCGAAAGCCTAGGGGTGACAGGTGCAAGCCATCTCTTGCGAAGCAACGCGGCTTGTTGAGCACGTCATCGCAGGCTGACAGACACTGGATCCCCATTGAATGACACCAGAAGCTTAGCCAATTGTTGAAATTGATAATTTTTTCTTTATACTGAGGTATCATTTTTGGTGAGGGCAGGATGCTACTCAGGGTCAGGGTCATACCAGCCTGGGCTACATGATCAGAGAGCTCTTCCATGTCTCTTTTCATGTAGTCCAGGGAGGTACGTCTCAGGTCATTCACACCAACATGAACAATGACAGAGTCATATTTGTACTTGTTCTGGAGTGACCTGAGTGCTTGTGTTATGTGGCGGATTCTGGCTCCCGACAGGCAGCTAACATAACCTTCTGCTTGTCCAGCCTAGTGAGTGGGACGTCAGTGTGCCTGACTATAGAGTCACCTATTACCAGTGTGTTAGGTATGTTATTTCGCCTTAAGGGCTGTGATTGTGCGGCACACTGATTTTGTGTTTTATGTGTTGCCTGGTTTGTGACGGGAAGTGCAGGTTATTTGGGTGTCTGCTTTAGCGGTCTCTGATGCTTTTGCAGGTTTTTATTTAGAGTCTCCGAGTATGATTTTGTGGATTTGTGTGTATTTTTTTGCCAGTGCTGTTTTAGTAGGTCTGTTTGCGGCTGGAGTTGTGGTGCAAGTGTTAACCTTCTCCTCTTGACTGTCTGTTCAAGTCTTGGGTGGAGACAGCTTAGCTTCCAGTTTGGCTGTATAATTGCATCTCTCACATATGTTAGTGTTTTGTGGTAGGAGGAGAGGATTGTCTGCGTACTTGAGGCAGTTGTAACATTGCCTCAGGATACCCAGATTCACCAGCTGGATTGGAGAGTGCACCTGAAATTGCCCTTTGGTCTTGCCTGAATAGTAGGATGAGCTGCTTAGTTGCTTGGTTGTTGAGGGGTGAATAAAGAGCCTTGCCCTGCTGGCCAATCAGTGTCAGGGTATATTAGTGCTTGCTATTAGGTCTGAGCAAGTGCTGGGCTGTAAGTTGCTTTTTGAGTGCTTAGATTGAGAGTTAGACTAGTTTCAAGGGAAGAACTGAAGAGGAAACTTAGTGGAGCCGGGAATAATTTAACCGTAGCTAACCAGCACTGCCCGGTGTGCAAAACCGTGCAAATGCGGTTTTTATAGTAGGGAAATGAAAGAGATAGAAATTAGCCCAAAATGGCCAATAAACTACTAACTTGTGGGCTGGAAGCACTTACTGCACAGAGCCTGGTTATAAGAGAGTTGGGTAAGTACTTGAAGGAGATGGATAAAGTGCAAAGGTTAGAAAGAAACTGAAAGTGAAATGAGTTGCCGCTGGTGGTGTAGCAGTTAGAGTTGTTGCCTTGCAGCAAGAGGTACTTCGGTCCGATTCTTGGCTGGAGTGCCTTCTGCGCAGAGTCTGCATGTCCTCCTTGTGGTCAAGTGAGCATTAAAGACATGCAGGTAAGTGCATGAGTGTGCCTGCCTTCTGTGAAGGTTGGGCTGGCAACTCGACATAATAAAAACTCCACTGCCAATCCATAGCAGACTGTTGATCTGCTGTTGCATCCCCTAACTGAGAAAAGCTGAAAGAAAGAAGAATAAGAAAGAAATTGAAATGTAAGGTGGGGGCTAAGACAGGAAGATAATTTAGGAGGAATTGTGCAATGGTAGGTCGTACAGTACGGGTGGAGGTTAAAAAGGGAGAGTGGGGAATGTGCTGACAAAGAAAAATGGAGTTCCCCTGGTGAGGATCATGTGCATGACCACCTGTGGTTTAAGTGTTTTATCATCTATTTAATTTTAGATGAATTATTAAACTATTAACCACACTGTTTTATTTTCACTTCATTACACATCTAAAAACTAACCAGACCACTGACCTCTTGCTTTGTACTGCAGTCTCTACTTAATTAAATAGATACACATCTTAACCATTTTGTGGCATGTCAATGCCCTCTTCAAGTTAAATTATTTATTGAATCCCACATAGCCCAGTTTTTAACTATTTCTGTTTCTAATTTCCAATTCAGTTCCATATTTTTAATCTTTATAATCAATTTTCACCTCTTTTATTGATGGCTTGTCAATAATTTTACATTTTTTAGTTATATCTTTCTTAATCGCTACCGACACTTAATTTAGCAATGCTGTCATCTCTTTAATGCGTGCTATTTTGCACCAACTCAGCAAAATCATCTCTATATTAAGGTTAGCCTTTCTTCGAATATAAGACTAATCATATTATTTAAATCAGTTTTGTACTGAAATAACTCCACACATTCCAAAAATATATAGTACAATAGATATTAGACAGAAAAATTAGTTTTTGGTAGGGGAGGGATTGTTTTGGGTGGGATGAAGTAACAGTAGAGGTAGTTGGATGAGTCAGTGCAAGGTGGAATGAGAGGGGGAGGGGTTTAAGTTGGAGTGTGGCAAGGGCATTCCCATTTGGAAGAAAGATGAGAGAGTAGCTGAGATTTGAAATTTGTATGGTTAGGTAGGTTGCATAGGTGTGTGGGGAGAGAGTTCCACTGTTTAGCTAAGTAGTGGGACAGCAATAGATGGCCAGGAGGTCATGCGGGTTTGTGGACCTGAAAGAGATTTTGTTTTTTGGATCTGAGTGAGCGGTTGGGAATGTAAGGTTTTAAGGAAATAGCGAGAGCTGGGCAATTGGCAGGTTTAAAGATGAGCTTGTGGGCAATCTTGAGTTGTACGTAACTGAGGCAGTTGGGTAGTTCAAGCCAGTTGAGGGTGAGGAGCGAGTGACAGTGGTGGGATGAGTTTTTTGAATTGGTTGCAAATTTGGAGATCTTGTGGTAGCAGGATTCATGTTTGGACCGAGGGCCAAGATGGAGATTGGTGAAAAGAGGGACACCATACATAAGGGAGGGGAGTAGGAAGGTGGATGCAAGAGTTTGACGGGTAGAGGGGCTTAGGAAGCGGTTGTGCCTGTAAGGAGACCTAACTTTTGGTGGATTTTCTTGATTGTGGAGTGGATGTGGGTGTCAAATTTTAGTTCTTCATCAATAATGATGTTAAGAAGCTTGGTGTTAAATATACCCCCCCCCCCCCAAGAGTATCCTTCTTGGCCATCATAGCTCTAACATACTCCTTGTCTGCAGGAAAATTTGTTCAAGTCTCATAGGGGTGTGGAAATACTTGTGCATATATTTCCATGCAAAACTTCTATGATTTCTTGATTTAAATGCATATCTGGGATTAAGACATATTTCCCCTCCAGTGATCATCTGTAGCATCTTTACTTAATCATTGACTACATGCCCTTTTTACCCTTGTATCATACTGGTTTCTCAACTCTAACATTTACATGCCCATTTATTACTCTTTTCTGGTGTGCCATTCCTGCTATGGCCTAAGTTGTAAAATGTTCTTCTCATGGTTTAACCAAATTATCATCTAACCTCAATACATCTTCCTTGAGCGCTAACATTAGATCTGTATATGCAAGTTGATTTAAGTTCAATAATTCCAAGAATTTGTCTAGCTTTAGCCCATGGTATTACCTGATCTCCTTTTACCACCGTTCCAATATCAAAGTTCTTTGTTCTTTCTTCTCCAAATGTTCATTATATTTTCTTTGCATAACACACAGTGTTATCTTTAGGTGGTGGTGTTCTGTTTTTCCAGGGTTTAACTTCTTTTAATGTAAAAACTTGCTTAAAGGGACAATCCCAGGGATTTTTTGTTTTGATTCAGCCTTTGTTTACATTTCTGAGCATGCTCACCTTTGGTTGGGGGGAGGTGGGAGAAGAGTGTCTGCAGAAAGTTTCAAAGGTGTTAGCCAAATTCCATCTCAAATTACAGTTGTACTAACAACAGCTCTCCCTGGGAGCCATTCAATAATTTAACCTGTGCATTTACCCATTGAGAAAAGTAGCCTTTCATGTATTTTATGACCTGACTGCTGCTGCTATTCTACAAAGCACATTAGTAATGCGAGGCTTTTAAAACATTAGTAAACAGAGTTTTTTTGTTTCTTTCATTTCATATTTTATTCTGCAGTGACTGTGAATCCTGGCCAGCAACAACAATTTTATGACATTGTTTCTACCTATAGAAAGCATCTGAGTGAGGCAAACAGTAGTGGAAAACATATTTCTCTTTCATTTCATATTTTACTGCTTTCTGATTTTTTGAATACCAGCCTGATGTAGTGACTTTCTGACCCGCTAGTAATTCCATAGAAAGCAAGTGTGTGACAGAAGGTTGGAGCATTATTAGACACAATATTCTGTTCCCTTTTCAGCTTTGTTTGATACGTGCTGAATTCTGAATATTACTAGACAAATGCACTATGTTTTATGAATGGACTGCTTGTACATCTGTAGAAGCATGAGTGATGCAAAGTTTAAAAATTAGTTATACACTCATCTATTCCTTTCACTTCGTATTTTATTTTTGCTGATTTCCACCTACTAGCCAAATGCACTTCCTAGTGTACATGCTACATCTTTGTGAGTTACTGGATTGTATTATGTTTTCAGCACTTGTTTTTCTTTTAAGCTTATATCTGCATGGATCTGTTTCTAGTTCCACTGTTTTTATATATAAACAAATAACTGAAATGATACTGTACAGCTTTTGGCACCATTCTAACAGTTTGCAGCACCTAACGAGTGTCTGATTCCTTGTCTGAAAATGATAGTCCTACATGGTAACATGTAAACTGTTTCCATTCCAACTTACTCAGAGCATACCTCTCTGTTAGCACAAAAAAATCTGGACAACGCCTAAAATAATGGGGAACAAATGCCGAAAAATGGACACATTTTAAATACTGCTCTTATAAACTTAGAAAGTTGCTAGAATAACAGCATTTTAGTGTGCATTTTCTGAAGGACATGAAGTCTGAAACTCAAATGTGTCATTATTTAGTAATTTCAATCCTCAGTGATTTCCCAGAAAATCAAAATTTTATGAGGAACAGACCAACAGAAGGAACACACACATGCACACACTCACACCTAGGGCCAATTTTGAGTGTCCAGTCCACCTACTGCATATCTTTGGGATGTGGGAGGAAACCGGAGCACCCGGAGGAAACCCACGTGACCACAGGGAGGACATGCAGACTCCGCACAGAAGGCACCTCAGCCAAGAATCGAACCAGAGAACCTTTTGCTGTGAGGCGGCAACGCTAACCGCAGCACCACTGTGGCCGCCCTCCCTGTCAAATACTTGTCTATGTCGACCAAATGGTGATGTTAAACTGGGTGTTGGAGCACTTGCCATTCACTCCAGAGCTTGGCACCCATATATGTATATATATATATATATATATATATATATATATATATATATATATATATCAATGTTGTTGGACACACACACACACACACACACACACACACACACACACACACACACACACACACACACACGTATTATATATACAGTGGATATAAAAAGTGTACACACCCCTGTTAAAATGCCAGGTTTTTGTGATATAAAAAAATGAGACCACAATAAATCATTTCAAAACTTTTCCCACCTTTAATGTGACCTATAACCTGTACAATTCAATTGAAAAACAAACAAATCTGTTGGGGGAAAAAATATAAAAAATTAAAAATTTAAAATAAGCTGGTTACATAAGTGTGCACACCCTTAAACTAATACTTTGTTGTTGCACCTTTTGATTTTATTACAACATTCAGTCTGCTTGGGTAGGAGTCTATCAGCATGGCACATCTTGACTTGGCAATATTTGCCTACGCTTCCTTGCAAATGCGCTCCAAATTTGTCCGATTGCGAGGGCATCTCTTGTGCCCAGCCCTCTTCCGGTCATCCCATAGATTTTCTATTGGATTTAGGTCTGGGCTCTGGCTGGGCCATTCCAAAACTTTAATTTTCTTTTGGTGAAGGCATTCTTTTGTTGATTTGGATGTAATCTTGGGGTCATCATCGTGCTGAAAGGTGAAATTCCTCTTCATATTCAGCTTTCTAGCAGATGCCTGAAGGTTTTGGGGCAAAAGTGATTGCTATTTGGAACTGTTTATAATTTCCTCCACTTTGACTAGATCCTCAGTTCCAGCAAAAGAAAAGCAATCCCAAAGCATGATACTGCCACCACCATGCTTCACCATGGGGATGGTGTTCTTTTGGTGATGCAAAGTGTTGTTTTTGCACCAAACATACCTTTTGGAATTGTTGCCAAAGAGTTCATCCTTGGTCTCATCAGACCATAACACATTTTCCCACATGCTTTTGGGAGACTTGATGTATTGTTTTGCAAATTTCTGCCGGGCCTGGAAGTTTTTCTGTGTAAGAAAAGGCTTCTGTTTTGCAGCCCTACCCCATAGGCCAGACATATGGAGAATACGGAAGACTGTTGTCACATGTAGTACACAACTAGTACTTGCCAGAAATTCCTGCAGCTCCTTCATTGTTGCTGTAGATCTCTTGGCAGCCTCCCTGACCACTTTTCATCTTGTCTTTTCATCAATTTTAGAGGGACATCCAGTTCTTTGCAACATCACCGTTGTCCCATATTTTCTCCACTTTTTGATGGTGTCTTCACTGTGTTCCATGGTATATCCAATGCTGTGGAATTTTTTTTGTACCCTTTGTATCACTTTGATGCTTTGTAAGCTATCTGTGAACCATGGATTTTGCAGTAGCAGGCAACTGAGTAAATGTCAGGAAAATCCCACTAGGACAGCTGAACTTTACTTGGGGTTAATCAGAGTCTCTTTAATTGATGGCAGGTGTGTACCCAAGAAGACTGACTACTATAATTAAAGCAAAAGGTGCTTCAACAAAGTATTAGTTTAAGGGTGTGCACACTTATGCAACCAGCTTATTGTACATTTTTTATTTTTTATATTTTTTGCCCTAATGGATTTGTTTTTCAATTGAATTGTACAGGCTATAGGTCACATTAAAGTTGGGAAAAGTTTTGAAATGATTTATTGTGGTTTAATTTTTTATATCACAAAAACCTGGAGTTTTAACAGAGGTGTGTATACTTTTCATATCCAGACACACACACACATATATATGTATGTATGTATGTGTATATATATATATATATATATATATATATATATATATATATATATATATATATATATATATATATATATATATATATATATATATATATATATATATATATATATATATATATATATATATATATATATATATATATATTTATGGGTTCCCTATTTAATTTCGAAATATTGAAATGCCAAATTTCACTATTCCGAAATTAGAACACCGAAGTCTGAAGATTCCGAAACATCAGAAGTACAAAATCCGAAATACCGAATTTTGGAACTTCTCGTGTTGCGGTATGTGAATGTGCACGTGTCTGTTTAGGTAAGTATGTTTTGAGTGTGTTGGATGGAGGCTTTACTGTGGGTTTTGGATGTGATGTGTGTGTGCAAGGGGGTGTGAAATGTATGGATGTAAGCTATATTTGTTTCTGTGATTGTGCAATCTCGGAGTTAGTATATATAACTGGGGGGTGTGTGGGGGGGCGCAGCTCCCCACATGGGGGTGTGCACAGGGACTTGTCCCCCTTTTTATCTTTTAATATGTTTTATTTGAGTTGGGGGGATTTGTGTGTATGTGTCTGTGTGTGATGTGTGTGTAGTGTACTGTCGGGATTTTGAGTTTCACGGTTGTAGGTTTTCGGTGTTAAGTGTCTTCGGCTATGTAATTTTGGAATACTGAAATTCGGGATTTTCAGTATTTCGAAATTACATAGTGAATCCATATATATATATGGAACTACTTCTAAATCCCATAATTGTATAATCCCGAAGATAAAAATACCAAGACAACAATGACGAAATGTAAAATACTGAACCTCGGAAGTTTTCCCAGGCCAAGTAAACACTTGCCCAGTGCAACAGAACACACCACACTATCTAAACCCCCCCCCCGATGTGGGGTGCTGCACCCATCCCACCCCCTAACTATATATACCAACTCCGTAATCACACTACAGTGAAGAAAGGGCATAATTCCTCACATATGGCAAGTGTTTACTTGCCCTGGAAAAACTAAAGTAGTTTGGCATTTTATATATGGAATATATATATGGAAACACTTTGGAATCCTGAAGCACTGAAATGTTGAATTTCAGTATCTCGAGACCAAAGTGTCGAATTTGCAGATGTGCAAAACTGCAGAATATCGAATCCAGAAATGTTGAACCCACAGTACTAATGGCACGTTAGGTAAGTGTGTGTTTGGGGAGGGTTTGTGAGTGTGTTGGGGAGCGTCAGGTGTGGGTTAGGGTACGTAGGTGAGAGTGTGAGTGTGTCAGTGTTGAGAGTGTTGGTGTTTGTATCTGTGTGATGTGTGTTTGTGTGAGGGGGGGTGTGGAATGTATGTTGGTGGGTTTTGTGTGGGTTGGTGTTTAGTGCAACCTCGGAGTTAGTATATATATAAGAGGGCGGTGCAGGGGAGCTTGCTCCCCCTGCTTATAGTAAGGGTATGTGTGTGTGTGTGTTTGTGCTGTTGTGCGGAGGTAGGTGTATATGTGTTTGTATGTGTGCTGTAACAGTTGCGGTTTTGGGTTTTGAGGTTTTGGTTTTCTTTTTTTTTTTTTTTTTTTTTTTTTCGGCTTTACAGTCTTGAAATACTGAAATTTTATATTTCAGTATTTTGAGATTATAAAGTGAATCCATATATATATATATATATATATATATATATATATATATATATATATACATACATACATATATACACATAAATGTATATATATATATATATATATATATATATATATATATATATATACATATATACACATACATGTATACATATATATATATGTATACATATATATATATATATATATATACATATATATATATATATATATATATATATATATATATATATATATATATATATATATATATATATATATATATATACAGGTCTACTTGAATTCACTGAAAACTCATTTCACTGAATTTCAAAACACTCGCACCACATCGCTGAAAGTTCAAATCACTGAAAACTTATTTCACTGAATCACATTTCTCTGAATGTAAGTACTGTTGGGCAAATATAACATATATGCCCTTTCCCCCACTGTATTGCGATCCTGGACTTAGTATATGTAGTTGTGGAGGTGTGGGGGTCATAGCCCCCACCTACTTTTTGGCTTTATATTGTTAGCTTTCAGTGAAATGAGATTCCTAAATATAAAAGCTAAGTAGGTGTATGCCCCCACACCCCCCACTATATATACTAACTCCAGGATCACACTACAGTGGGGAAAAGGGCATATATGTTTTATTTGCCCAACAGTACTTACATGCAGTATCAAAATTCACAGGCAGATTGTACAGATTGAGATAAAGTGACACCATTTAGAATTGAACTGCGGATACAAGTAATGCAAGGTGGTAATGTTGATTACTTCATGACTGTGCTATTTTGGATATACATTAGAATGTAGCTAATATGAAGATCCTTGTCCTCCAGAATAAGCTAAGTAAAATGCTGTTGTCATTCATAATACCATGACTCACTGGCGTCAAAGCCATGGCCTCATGCTCAATGCCAAAAACTGCATTGTCATCCCTTTTGATAAAAACTCTGTACCCATGAACTACCACATAGGCAGTAGTGTACTTAACACCAAAAGAGTGATAAGAGACCTTGGGACACAGGTGCACAGTAGTCTCTCCTTTAATAATCATATCGCTACAGTAGTCAGGAATCCTTCTCCATGGCACACCTCATCACAAAAGGTTTCTCATCCAAGAAAAAAGAGGTCATTGTTTCCCTCTACTCATCACTCATTAGATCCATTATAGAGTACAACACCCCTTTTGGTCTGTACTTCACAAGACATCTACATCAACTGGAAAGGTTGCAAAAATACCTCACAAAGAGTATTACTGGCCTCAAGCAGATGCCCTACTCAGACCGTCTCAAAAATCTCCAGCTTTACTCCATTGCATATCACATACTCAGGGGCGATCTCTGCCTAACATACAAAGCTATGTCAAACCCAGAGCTGTTGGACATGCTCTACTTAAAGAAATCCCAATCTCTCCGAGCTACACGCTTTAGGGGCTTAAACCTTGTCACCACAATAAACAGAACATGCTGGAGGGATAGATTCCTGTCCCAGAGACTTCCCCATACTCTGGAACAGACTACCTATCTATGTCAAGCAGAGCTCCTCATTAGCACTCTTCAAGAAAAATCTTGATGATTGGATGGGAAATAGGAAATTCACCCTGGGGATCACTTCTGTGGCTCTGCTCGACAGGGGCACAGGAAAATAATTTTCCTGGGTGGTGAAAGCCAGGGTACCTTTTTGGCTAGGCTTATATAGGTCCTACGCCCAATAGCCTAGTACCTATCTATGAACCTATGAACCTATGACACAGGTATTGTAAGTGATCTAAGGCTTTAGCACTTCATTGATGCCAAATGAAAAATTTCCTACAGCGATCCAATTAGCAGTTTGTCCTTGCCTGCACCAGCACTTCACTGCCATCAGAAGAAACATTAACTCCAATGAACCCATGAGTAGTCTGCCCATGTCTCCATAAGCAGTCAACTGTCATCAAATGGAACACTTCCCCCAATGATTCTGGGACAAGCACTTTTACTAAGATAAAATGAACAACTGCTTCCAAATACACATTCAGTAGTTTGTCTATGTAGGCCCATGCACTTCACGAACATGAAATGAAATACTTCCCTCAGCAGTCCATTTCATACTTTGTCCATGCCTGCAAAAGCACTTCACTGACACTAATGAAACATTTTCCCCAACAATCCCCTCAGTAGTTTGTCTAGGCCTGCACAAGAACTTCCCCAACACCTAGTGGAACATTTCCCCCAACAATCCCCTCAGTAGTTTGTCTAGGCCTGCACAAGAACTTCCCCAACACCTAGTGGGACATTTCCCCCAACAATCCCCTCAGTAGTTTGTCTAGGCCTGCACAAGAACTTCCCCAACACCTAGTGGAACATTTCCCCCAACAATCCCCTCAGTATTTTCTCCATGTGTGTCCATGCACTTCACTGACACAAAAAGGAACATTTCCCCAGAACAATCCCTTCAGTAAGTTATCTGTGTCTGCACAAGCATGTCACTGACACCAAATGAACCCCCCCGGTAATGTCTACACAAAGACTTCAGTGATAAAAATTTCCTCAAATGAAACTTTCTGCAGTTGGTCCATTATTACAGAAGTCATTCACTGGCAACAAATAAACCATTTCCCCCAATAATTATTTCAGTAGTATGTCCATGTCTGTACAAACACTTTTACTGACACCAAAAGAAACATATCCCCCATGACCCTTTCAGTAGTTTTTTCCATATCTGCACAAGTACTTCACTAACACCAACTCAGACTTCCCCCCGTGATCCTTTCAGTTCTTTTTCCATGTATGCCAAGCACTTTTCTGACACCAGATGGAACATTCCCACCCAATGATCCCTTCAGTAGCTACTCCATGTTTGCACAAGCACTTCACTGATGCCAAATGAAACATTTCTCCCAAAGACACCATCAGTAGTCTGTCCATTTCAACCCAAGCACTTCACTGACATCAAATGAAACATTTCCCTCAATGATCCCTTCAGCTAAGAGATTGAGAGGTATGCACACCTCTTAACTGCTGCTGTCACTGCTGGATCGATTTTAACCCCCCACCCCGAAACACAGTTGTGGATGACAACATGCATGCTAACACAAATCCTGTTGTTCAGGCAACTTTGCAATGTCTGTCCTGAACTGAGCGGTCAAGAGGTATGCAAACCTCTTAACTGCTGGTGCCACTGCTGAATCACTTTCACTCTTCACATTTGTACACACGCACAACACACATATGCATACACTGTTTTTTTTTTTTTACTGTTACACTCGCTAACAAACGTTTGTCTGAGTCTAGGTATACTGTCCGCTGGAACACTTCAGCAGCATAAGGGAGATGCCATAGGTGTATCCCAGGTAGCAGCCATTCAAATTCTCTTGCATTTCCTGGCAGCAATGTTGACCAAGGTGGATAATTACATCCACTTTCCAGCAATAGTCATGGATTAAAGAACTGCCATGCAACAAGTATGTACTATAGCAAATTTCCCCTGCATCTTCGGTGCAAAAGACTGCACCCACATTTTGCATTTAAAACACCTGCTGTACCTGTTGCAGAACTGTACATCAAAAGACAGGAGTGTCAGGTGGTGTGCTTGGCAGATCCCTCATTACTAATATCATTGTGACACACTCTAGTAATGTTCATGAAGCTGTAATATGAAGGCAAAGTGGTCTGAGGACTGCTTTCCAACATGGTGAAATACTTGAGGGACTACTAGTGTTATACTTTATATGGAAGGTCTCATTTTGAAATGATGATGTTACAAGCATATGTCAAGTGACTATCTCACCTCTCATGTACAATGCAAAACTGTGCTAAACAATCAGTTTCATTTGTGTTACTGAATAGATAATCAGAATAAATATGAAAATGAAAAATGTCGTAATACAATATATATAACATCATCATCATCACATGTATAATCAATAAATAAAAGTTGCATTTGTGTTGTCACATGTTGGATTTGAACAGTAGGCAGTGGGTATCACACACACACAACCACACAACCAATGTGCTGTAGCAACGGTGTCTCACATCAGATTACATTACAGAACAGACAGAGAGTTGAGTTTCTCCAAGAATGCCAGATACCTGTCGTATACAACCACACATAATGGAAGTTACACAGAAACATTGCAGAAATATATAAAAACAAATCACAATCAACAACTATCACAGTGAACCATTGTCATGTTTTCTATCAGACCACATACTACAAAACCTACAGTAAGTATAAAAGCGAAAAAACAAGTAAGTGTAAACTAGTCAGTGGGCATACAAACATAATCCTCAGAAATTAAGCTGGTTTCAGAACATACCACAGGCTATGCAGGCCTAGTCCAGTAACAGTTTTCTTTTATGGGGTATTCTATTCTATCCATTACACTGTTTTCCTTTTTCCTTTTGTATCATTATAACATATGGGATATGGGGAAATGATCTATGTGATGATCTTTTACCTATATATTAGTATAATATTGAATTCTTCTATCACTCTCTGCAGAGTAAATGCAGAAAACTACCAAATTACAGAATAACTAACATGAATAGGATTAATTTATACAGATTAAATACCATAATAATGGTAACACCCCACCTCCTAGTACCATGTTCAATCCAGCCCCTCCCACTATCCCACCCGTGCCACTGAGCCACCACCGATCCCAGTTATCCTCCCAGGGAGCCACCACTGATCCCATGAACTATCCACCCCATTACCCTAATGAGCCTGGTCAGTAAAGATATGGAACTGCAACTCATGGAACAAAGACATTGGTAACCATAAAACTGACCAAACCCAGTCAAGTTTTGGGACTGACAGTGTGAAAGGCCTGAAATGCTTCCTGAAACTGATCTACTTCCACAAAGTCGCAAAGAAGCTGTAGGCGAGGAAAGGTGGTTCATACAGCCACCTCCATTGACATGCGCCAAGGCTTTCACTCCAGCCTCCCATTCCCTCATTTGGCTCTTATACACTTACTGGCCACCTGACAGAAGATCACAAGATGGGTTGCCAACCCAAATCTGAACAGAAATCACAAGGTGAAAGTCCTGGTACCCAAGGTTTGGTTCCTGCATCTCTCCTGTTGGAGTACCACCTGTTTCAGTTCTGGGACCTCTCCTGTTTGGTATGAATGGAAATTAGACATAGGCACAGAAGGAGCCATGATAATGTCCCCTACAGAAGACTGCAACAGAGGAGCCATTGTGAGGTGTCCCAAATGATGTGGACAGCCTAGGCTTCAAGAGACCCGTCAAAAGTGAGAGCCTGGTGTCAGAGCAAAGGCTCAAAGCTCAATGTCATCCCCTTTAACGCATCCCCTTTGCCGAAAAACTCTGATCCAGGTGGGACCCACTGGGTCCATGTCTACTTGCATCATGTGTGATGAGAGAAACCGGTCCCACTCTTTCAATCTCATCTCTTTGATAATCACAGTACCTCAAAAACCCTTCAATCGCTATGTGGCTCCTCACTCGACAAAGGGGTTTCTCATCTAGGAAAAAAGAGCCTATTGTTCTCTACTACAAATCACAAGACAAGACCCATTATGAGAAAGCAAGCCAGAAGAGAATCACAAAGACAAGACATCTGCAGCAGCTGGAAGGCCACAAAGGTACAAAGAGGATTCCTCCAGCTTTACATTACACTAACTTACCCTAAAACAGCCGTCCAGCTAGAACATCCAGCTTTACTCAGTAGCATCTAAGCCTACATGAAAGTAATCTCTGCCTAACAGCTGAAGCTATGTCGGAACCTAAAGCTTGTCACCACAATAAACAGGACATGCTGGAGGGATAGATTCCTGTCCCAGAGACTTCCCATACTCTGGAACAAGCTACCCATCTATGTCAAGCAAAGTTCCTCATTAGCACTCTTCAAGAAAAATCTTGATAAGTGGATGGGAAACAGGAAATACACCCCGGGGATCACTTCTGTGGCTCTACTCGACATGGGCACAGGAAAATAACTGTCTTGGATGGCGTAAGCCAGGGAACCTTGTTGGCTAGGCTTACTTAGGCCCTTGGGCTGATAGCCTAGTACCTACCTATAACCTATGAACATAGGTATAGGATAACAGCAATCTATTCCACCACAATGCCAGCAGGTGACAGGTTACCTTTGAAGCCAGCTGTATAACAGCTATACCTTAAAATGAGTTAGAAGTTTGATAAAACCAATGAACAAAGTAATTAGGACTGTCCATAGAGATTCATGCAATATAACAGAAGTAAATAGTCGATATTACTGTGCAGCTAAACTAATAACAGATAAAGTCTTACCACATAAACACAGGGTGGTAAGGGAAAGGAAGGGTAGAAATCAGATGCCTTCATGGAAGTATCGAATACAGAAAACTGCAAAGCAATTAAGACAAGAAGTGTCACTGTTAGAAGAGTACAGAAGTGGAAATTGATCAACAAAAATACTCAAAGACAGATGTGATAAAAGCAATGTACAGTATTAGAACAGATCTGGATCTATCGTGCACTATCACTAATAATAAACTAAAAATATCAGCGTAGGCAGAAAAACTAAGAAGATATGCAGAAAAATATAAAGGAAAAATACAAAATAAGCAATTTTTGATTACCCAAAAATATTGTATAGAGAATTGGGAAACAAGTAAAAGGAATTGAAACGCCACCAAAAAAGAAGAAATAGATGCATTTTGGAGAAATATCTATGAAGATCCTGTGGAACATGACAAAAATGCAAAATGGCTAGAACAAGTAAAACAAAGAATAAGAAGTTCAACTGTACAGGATATGAAGTGGGATGAAGTAAAGTACAGTTGTGTACACTTACCATAAATGTAGATGTTCGACTGTATTCACTGTTGCAGTCATTACATTTGGGTAATCCTGCTGGCAGGTTGCCCTCAGTCGGCCTGAATTCCAAAGTCCTGGGTCCTGCGTCAGCCGCTGTCACCCCTTCCCTGATGTCAGGTCGTCAGGGGTATAAAAGATGCGGCCGACGCCATTTTCTTTAGTTTTTCTTGCCCCAGATGTCAGGTGCCCCTTAAAAGGGTAGCCAAAATTTATATACATATAAACTTTACCTTGATCTACAAGCAAATACACCACATAGGTTGTATAAATCAGAGAAGGAAAGATAGGTTCCATCAGAAGAAAGGGGGATGGCGGGTGGGTAACCTGGACTGCAACAGTGAATACACTTGAACATCTACATTTATGGTAAGTGTACACAACTGTACTATGTTCTTCATGTTTCACTGTTGCAGTCATTACATTTGGGTAGAGTTCCAAAGCTATGGATGGGAGGCTGGAGCTAAATAGCATTAGGAGTGGCTATGAGGCCCTGCAGAACTGCAGTGGCAAAGCCTGCCCTGGATTTAGAGTAGAGTGGCAAATGATAGTGCTTGGTAATGGTGTGCACTGAACTCCAAGTAGCTGCCTCTAAAATGTCTTTAGTTGGTACTCCCCTGAGAAAGGCTGCTGAAGTGGCTGCAGCTCTGGTGGAATGTGGCCTAATGCCCTTAGGCACTGGCTTGTCATGGTGTAAGTAGCAGAAACAAATGCAGTGGCCTATCCACTTTGAAATAGTCTGCTTTGAGATAGCTTTTCCTTGTGATCCTGCAGCATTTGCCACTAGTAATTGTTCTGTGTTTCGGAAAAATTTTGGTTCTGTCCAAGTAGAATCTAAGCTGTCTGTGTATGTCCAAAGAATGCAGAATTCTCTCCCCCTTGTTCTGTGGATTTGGATAAAAAGTTGGCAGATAAATAGTTTGGTTAAGAGCCACACTGGACACCACCTTAGGCATAAATGTTGGGTTTGTCCTGAGAGAGACCCCGTCTGGATAAAAAATGATAAAATGTTCCACAGCCATGAGTGCCTGAAGCTCTGAAACTCGTCTTGCAGAAGTTATTGCTAGGAGCAGAGCTGTTTTCCAAGATAAAAACTTTATATCAGCCATAGCAGCTGGCACAAAAGGTGGCAGGGTGAGTTTTTCCAAGACATAGTTGAGGTCCCATGCAGGAATCGGTAATCTTCTTGGAGGCCTTGAGTTTTTGGCTCCTTTGAGGTACTGTTTTAGTAAGGGATGAGAAAAGATTGGTGGCTCTGTATTGTAATGAGCTGAAATGGCAGAGGCATGAATTTTAATAGATGAAAAAGAGACCTTTGTCCAGCATCTCAGTTAAGTATTGCAAAATCTGAGGAATATTTGGCAAAGCTGTATTGGTTCCTTGTGCCTGGTTCCAAGCACAAAATCTCTTCCATTTTCCAGCACAAGATTTTCTAGTACTAGACCTTTTGCCCTCCAAAATGACATCCATCACAGCATTACTGAGAGGTGTGTTTTGTATGACTACATTATCCGCCATGCTGCCAGGTTTAAAGTCCTGAGTTGGTTGTGCAGGATCTGATTGTTTTGCTGGGACAGTAGATGAGGTATCTGAGGTAAGGTCCAAGTTGGGCATTGAGACAAGCTCCTTAGTATTGGATACCAGCACTGGCGGGACCAGTCTGGGGCAATTAGTATCATCCTTGGCTTCTCCTGTCTGACCTTTAGGAGTACCTTGGGGAGGAGAGGCAGAGGGGGGAAATGCGTATACCGATAGGTTTTTCCAGCTGAAAGATAGGGCATCCACTTTCCATGCTTGTCTGTGATAAATCATTGTGCAGAATCTTTTTAGTTGGTAGTTGTGAGGGGAGGCAAATAGAGCTATGTCCGGGCATCACCATTTCCTTGTTATCATGCTGAAGACTTGTGGATCTAGGTGCCAATTGTGGGGATCCATGAGGTTTCTGCTTAGGTTGTCTGCCAGAGTATTTTTCCTTCCTGGTAGGAATTGTGCCTGCAGGTGTACTTGGTAAGTCAATGCTGTGTCCCACAAAGTCATGGCTAGTCTGCAAAGAGAGTAAGAATGAGTGCCCCCCTGCTTGTTTATATACCACATGACTGTGGTGTTGTCTGTCTTTATCAGTAGTTGTCCAGGATGGAGTAGGTCCTTGAAGGCTGTCGGGGCATTTTGAACTGCTAGCATCTCTTTTTGATTGATATGTAGATGCATTTCGTTTGAGGTTCATGTGCCCTGAATGCATCTTCCTGCCATGTGGGCCCCCCAGGCATAATCTGATGCATACGTTGTTAGTGTTTGCCTGGCTGGGGGTAATGTGAATGGCTGTCCCTTGTTTTGGTGACAAGCCTTTGCCCACCACTGAAACTCCTGTTGCAGGTAGGGAATGAGAGTAATCATAGTTTCCAGGCTGTGGCAATGTTGAGTCCAAACACTTTTTAGGTACCATTGAAGTTTCCTCATATGCAGTCTTGCATATGGAATTAGTAGGATGTAGGATGCCATGAAGCCCAAAGCCTGCAGAATTTTTCTTGTAGATAACTGGGCCTTTGTTGCCAGCAATTTGAAATAGGTAGTCAGTTGCCTTTGTTTGTCTGGCGTGAGATAACCCATCTGGGCAGTTGTATTTAAGCTTGCACCCAGGAATATTATCTCTTAAGAGGGTACTAGTTTTGATTTCTTTTCATTGACTGTGTACCCTAGGCATGTTAGAAGTCTTTTCACAAATGCCAGATGCTGTAGAAGAATGTCCTTGTTCCCTGGTTGAATTAGACAGTCGTCCAAGTAAGGATATATTTGTATTTCTCTTTGTCTGCAGAATGCAATTACTGGTGCCAGGCACTTTGTAAAGATCCTGGGCACAGTAGATAAGCCAAAGGGCAGTGCAGAGAATTGGTAATGCATTGAACCAGCCTTGAATCTGAGGTATCTTCTGCATATTTGTCTGACTGGGACATGCAGGTATGCCTCTTTTAGATCTAAAGTCACAAGCCAAGCGTTCTTGCCTAGCATGGGAAGAAGCTGCTGCAAAGTCAACATCTTGAATTTTGGTATATCCAGGAATGTGCTCAAAATAGATAGGTCCAGTATTGGCCTCCAGGCCTTTTCCTTTCTGGGTACCAAGAACAGTCTTGAGTAAAATCTTTGTCCCTGCTCTTGCTCTGGTACTAGTTGAATGGCCCCCATGTCCATGAGGGATGAGACTTGTTTTTGTGCATCTGCCCATTGATTTTTTGGCAGATATGGCCAGCCGTTTGCCTTTGGCAGGGTATGGAAATGGAACTTGTAGCTTTGTGACATGATATTTAAGACCCACTTGTCCTGGGTTATAATGTGCCAATTTTGAGAAAAAAGTGTTAATTTTCCCCCTAAGGGGGAAGCCAGGAGATAAGTGCTTGGTGCAGGCAGGGAGAAGTCATTGGGACTATTTCCTGAATGGCTGTGATTTGTCTTCTCCAACTTTGGAGGTAGAAGCCCCCCATTGTTTTGAGCAGAATGAACCTTGCACCTGGGATCTGCCTCTCGGGCATCTGGGTCTGCCCCTTTGAGATCTGTCCAACTCAGGAAAGGACCAATTCTTTGTTGGCCAGTGTCTACTAAACCTAGGTGGCTGTACTTGTAAAAAATCTTTGACCATTTGCATAGATTTAGCTTTGTCCTCCATTTTCTTTAACACCTCTTCTGCCTTAACACCAAACAAAGTATCATGCTGTAAAGGTGCATCTAATAATTTAACTTTAACTTGATCAGGCAGAATTTGTTCCTTTAACCAAGCATGCCTCCTAATTACAGAACCTGTAACTGTGGCCTTGTAGGAGGCCTCTAAAGAATCAAAACCACATTGCAAAGTATGCTTTCCAACTTGTTCAGCTGCATGCAATAAATCCTGCATTTCCTTGTTTTCTGCACATTCAGAGTTTAACAACATTATCTGTTTAAGCAATGCCATGACATGTTGCTGATATTTGAGCATATGAAACTGACAGTTTAAGGCCTTTATAGCCAAGGTAGCAGATGTGTAAATCTTTCTTCCCCATCTATCCAATGCCCTAGAATCTCTGTCTGAGGGGGTAGGGTTTTTTGCAGTGGACACCTTAACTCCTTTGGGACCTTGAGAAATAGTTTCTGGGTCTGCAGCAGAGTGTTTAAAAAGGAATTTATGTGAGTCAGGAACCCTGTAATATCTGTCAGGCTAAACAGGAGCTAGAGGTAAGGAGTCAGGGGTAAGACTAGACTCCAAAAACACATCATCTACAATGTCTAACACAGGTGGGATGGCTAGTGGCTTGTGTTGAGGTAGTAACAGGAAATCCCTGAGACTCTTTTTAGATTCTGAAAAAATTTGGCTGTCCCAGTGGTAATGCTCCCTCATGGTATGTAAGGTTTCCCCAAAAGAATAGTTCTCTGTAGGAGAAGCTGAAGGTATAGATTCTTCAGCATCAGAATCCTCATAGGGGGGGAACAGAATATTCCATCAGAAGAAATGGAAACCTAATCTGAAAATTCATAGTCAGTCTCTTGCCTAGGCCTCTTATCAGGAGGGGGATGGGAACCTCTGATCAAGGTAATCAAGTCTTCGGCCATTTTGAGCATCTGCTTTTTGGGCATGGAGGCCTGCCCACATGGCTCTTGGGTTTGCTTCTTTGTCTTTGAAAGTGCTTTAGTCTCTGCCTTTGAAGTCGGTTTAATGTATAGATGTTTAGGTCTGAATACACCCTCAGAAGCCGGTGCCTGCTTAGCGGCTCCGGACCCATCTGAAGGAATAGCGTCCGAGGCTCCAATACCTTGAGTTTCCAGTGGCATAGCTGACTCCACGTGGGAGTCGGTAGCAGCCTGCGACTCTAAAGTAGCGGGCATCAGGGGCTGCGAAAGTGCCTCACTGGGAACCGGCGACTGGCTTAGGAGAAGCTTTGTCGTCGGTTTTCGGCCTCGGTTGTCTATCTTTTTCTTTGCATTTTTTGTGAACTCCGGTAGTCGAATGGCTATCTGACGACATTTCTGGATAATTAAACCTGCGTCCAAAATAGTTTAATGCAAAATCATACTGACGCTTAATAGTGCGTTGCTTAAATCTAGCACTAAACCGACAACCTGAAATGTTATGGTCAGGGCTTAGGCAAGGAATACAGTAAGAATGAAAGCCCTTATGAGGTATTTGCTTCCCACAAGAAATAGAATTATTAACTTTTTCTGACATCGGTCTGGAGCAAGAAAAACGTTTCCCCAACGGGGTACTTAGCTTTATAGAAGACTTCGGATCTGAAACTCGAACTCGAAAATCTCAGGAGTCGGCCAACCGGCACTTGAGAACTGCTTCTGCTTCGGGCACCACGCGGCAAGAAAGACTAAAGAAAATGGTGTCGGCCACATCTTTTATACCTCTGATGACCTGACGTCAGGGTAGGGACGACAGCAGCCAACGCAGGACTCAGGACTGCCAGCAGGATTACCCAAATGTAATGACTGCAACAGTGAAACACGAAGAACATCAGCCAGAGACAATGAAACAAAGTTAAGAAAAGCTCCTAATTGAAAAAAAAAACAAAAAACAGGCCCATATGGCTAGAAGTATTAATATCTTTACATGAAGATTTAGTCATGAGTGAGAACTATTTATATGATCACCCTGAACAGACACCTGCCTGATTAACAAAAGGAAAAACAGTACTCCTCCTTAAGAGTGAACCTTCAAGCTATCTTAAAAACAGTAGACCAATATCTTGCCTTCCAGTGATGTATAAACTGCACATTGGAATTGATGCCGACAAGAGTTTATAGTCATTTAGAAGAAAACTCAATCATGGCAATTGAACAAAAGGGTAATACAAGAAAGTCATATGGAACAAAGGATCATTTGCTGTTAAATAAAGTCATAATGGATAACTGTAAAAAAAGGGGAAGAATCTCTAGGGCCATTAGCCTAGTAACCTCCTATGAAACATAGTACACATATCTGTTATGTACACCTGTAGGCGCACGTATACACACACACACACACACACACACACACACACACACACTAAATGGCGAGGTCAAAGTGATGTAGCATAAAATTCATCTCATTGTGTACAAACCTCATGGGGCTACAATACTATTGTGTAGCTTAGCAAAGGTGATGTTTTAAGGTAGTAGATAACACATTTGCTGGAACCTAACACAGCAAATATCTGTCAGGGGGTCCCAAGGAAAGGCAGTGATCCCTGGAATGTAATATGAGTAAAAACAGCACTTCCATCTCTATAACCCATTATATTATCTCAGACACAGTATCTCCCTATATTCGAAATGTCTTCACCACATACCTGTTATAATGCACGTCATCATTAACTCCCCTTCCTCCATTTTTCTACATGGAGTCAGAGTGTCATGTGAACTACTGCAACCTCTTTTGATTCAATACCGGTGTCATACCTTTTGTGAGAGTCATGCCCAAGTGCTGCAGGTCTTCTCTCACATAATCCATCCCTCTCATTGCTGGATGTCCTCATTTTGTATTCCCTGTTTCTCCCAAAACTTCGTCAGCAAATTGACTTCTGTTTTTCGGAACATGTGTCTGAAACACTGTAATCTCTTTGTTTTGATCTTCTTTGCAATTGAAGCTAGTTTGGCTTCTGCAATGATGTTGTCATTTTATTCATGTGTCCCACAGTGTACATCCAACCATTGTCTTAAGTCACTTTATCTCTATCACTTTTACCTTCCTCAATTGCTCAGCCTTCACTGCCCAAGTTTCTGTACCGTAAAGAAGTGTTGGCATAATGTGGGTTTGGACACCTCATCTTTCAGCTTCTTTGACATTATTCTGTCACACCCTACCCCGTCATACTCTGTGCCATTTGCCTGCAGCCCCCTCTGATTTTAGCTTTGACATCCCCATTCAGACTTTTCTTCTCCAAAACCACCCCTCCTACATACTTGAAACTGTTATCTGTTATGCTATCTTCCCTTCAGTCTCAATTTTCTGCTTCTTCTGATTTCTTCTTTTACTGCTATGATAACTGTCTTGTCTGTACTCAATTTCATTCTGTGGACTTCAGTTTTGTATTCATACCCAAACAGTTTGCTGAACTTCTTGTTCACAGTCTGCTTGTAAAGCCACATTGTCTGGTTATATCAGCTTTGTTGACCTGTCCCCTCCAACCAGTTTGCTAATGTAGTCCATCACTGTAGATCAGTGTGTATGCTGTAACTTTAAGAAGCTTTACAGTTAGTGGGCACGTGTATATAAATACGGAGCATATGCAGGCAGCAGTGCCATTTTGAGTGAACAGCCAGAGTGTTAACATGTATGATTGAAGCAGTCAGTGTATTAGCATGTTTAAGGTAATGTTACCAACCCTCCATCCAGATGTGTTTGCATATAATACAGCTGCCTGAATCATCTCCATGCCTGTTTTGTCTGTTTTATCCTGACCAGACGAGAGACAATAACCAGTATAAACAACAGTGAGCTCAGAGCTGAGCCTTGATGGACATTCCAACCCATTAGGAACTCCTCTGCAGGTCTGAATACTGTTAGTATTTGTGCCATTGGATCCTTGTACATAGTCTGCTCTAATTATATCTGTGTTTCTAGGACTTCAGTACACTGCAGGACTGCCCCAATCAGCTTTGCCATACTCTTCCTCCACGTCTGGGAAGGCTCATTTGGACTCCTCCATCATCTTTAGCTTCTTCGCTACTATCTGTCTCACTGTCAACATTGGCCTGACCATGCGATTTCCTGATCCGAATCCAAACTGCTCATCTCCTACCTTACTTTCTGTTCATTTGCCTCAGTCATCCTTTCCTGCACTTTCTTGAAGTGTGACAGGAGTTTGCTACCTCTATACTGCCTGCAGTTGTGAATGTGTAAGCTAATGAAAATAAAAGCCAACAACAACATCAGGAATCTTAATGTGAGATGATATAACAAAGGACAGGGCAGCAAAATTACAATCTCTTGCAACGCCATACATGCTTAGAATGCAGTTATATCCACAATATTCTAAGAATAACAGCAAACTGGCTGAGTTCCACATAAAAATTGCACAAACACCAGAAATCAATCAAAATCTTAGTCTTCCACTGCATAGGCTGACTGTATGTGAATGCAAGTTGTCTGTATCATGCAAACCAAGTCTGTAATAAACTTTGCAACACAAAGTGTTCTCATCGTGGACCACTGTGACAACTCTACCTAACTAGGCTAAGGGGGACTAATGTCACTAAAGCAATGTCCTTCAGCTTCTCCTGTTAGGGGATGCCAGCAGATCACCAGTCTGCAGATTTGCAGTGGAGTTTTTATGGTGCTGAGTTGCCAGCCTGGTGCCCAACCTTTACAGAAGGCACACATACACATGCACCTACCTGCATGTCTTTTAAAACTCACTCAACCACCGGTAGGACATGCAGACTTCACACAGAAGGTGCTCCATCTAAGAATTGAATAGGAGAACCTCTTGCTATAAGGTGCCAATGCTAACCGCTGTACCACCGCAGCTGACTCTAATGGGGACTAATGTCACTAAGCCTGAATGTGTATAACTGTAGACCATATGAGCAGCAACCTTTATCAGGAAGTCACAGTTAAACAGTTACATTCCTGGACTTTTGACCTCAAACAAGACTGGACTAGTCTCGAAGTACAAATGCATACATCCATGTACAGGTAAATAGTCGGCTAAATCCCACTCATCCAAAAACAAACTGACCAACCATGATGCATTCAGTTAAAACAAACACAATTGAAATAAAAATAAATAAAAAAATGGCGGATGATCCTATCCAAGAGTAAGTAATCACCCACACCAAACTTAAAATAGGAAATTTTGAAATAAACAAATAAATAAAATGTTACAACACATTACTGTCTGGTAAAAAAATAGAGCAGAAGAACACAAAATATATTAGCACTCATTTAATCCTCAGCATGAACTCACAGAAGAGGAGCTGAAACCACTGACTTATCACAGCCTTACAATCTCTCAAAAATAAAAATTCGCACTTACCTGTAATACCCAGCACCTATCTGGTGTATTTATGGTTCACACAATCTTCTGGTAGTAGTCTTCTTCTACAAAGATGGCAACTGCAAAATACTTGCTTCAAAAAATTAGCAATGTAGCCAACATCCATGTAACAAGGCATGGGTCAACAGGACTGTTCTCCTTTTACCAGAGAAAAGATTGCAAGAAACTCTGCAGACTGCGGCAAGTGTGTCGCCTGTGTACACATACAAAAAGGCAACAACGTCACCTTCCCGCAATGGAACAGAACTGTCCGACATGACCACTATGATTGCAACACAAAAAATGTGGTCTACTGTGCTTTCTGCGAGCTTTGCGGGAATTTCTATATTGGCAAAACGAACAGAAAACTGAGTAACTGTATTAAAGGACACACTGCTGCAATATGCAAAAAGGACAGTTTGAATGCCTTGGCTAAACACAGCACTATTTGCCCAAACTTCACAAGATTCAAATTCACAGCGCTGGAAAAAATAAGTTTGTAGGGGACATGGACACATTCCTGCAAGTCCGGGAATTAAAATGGCAGATAGAACTGAGAGCTGATGTCAAGCCAGGTCTCAACGAAAGCCTGAACATTAAATGTGCACTTAAATGGTATAGAGATTAAAATGTGATAGGAGTTAAAAGTTTGACAATTGTGCAAGTGGACTTGATGTGTTTCCTCTCTCCCTTACTCACCGTAAGCCTGTACATCAAATGTGCGCTTAGAAGGTATAGAGATTGAAATGTGATAGGGTTGGAACAATTGTGCAAGTGGATTTAATGTGTTTATGGATTTACAACAGTGCAAGTGAATATAATGTGCTTCCTCTCTCTCTGACTTTTGTCCCCCCCCCTACGCGCACACTCCCAGTCACCAGACTAGCCCCCGCCAACCCCCCACCCCCCTTGATCTCACTTCTCACGCAGCCATTCAAGGGGTGGTACCATCCAAACCAGCCCACGGGCAGTACCATCCGCACTGACCCAGCCTTCTGGGACTCTCAGTTATACATATTCTCTTCTCCATCAAACCCCGACTCCACACTTCATGTCTTGGGTGGCCCCCAAACATTTCCCCCTCAAGTCCACACCACATTCCTCCCACTCCTCCCTCCGATGGCATACCCACACATTTCTCTACACACACACTGATACCCAAGCGTAGTAGGAGTCTCTGTTATTGTCACGAAGTTCGTTTCTTAGTTTAAATTTCTTCTTTTCGTTCGTTTTTTGAATGCAGTTTATATATATATATATATATATATATATATATATATATATACATACACACACACATACACACACACGTCTATATCCATTTATATATATATATATCTATGTTACTGGCAATGTGTGAAAAGTGGTATTTTATAGAATGCCTAGGAATGTATGCAATGCCGAAAATGGGACGTCAAAGACTTTGACTCAATATATCCTATTTCATACATTTCCTAGGCATTCTATACAATGCAAAAAGGAAAACCGTCAGAGTATAGAAAAAGCTTATTCCTGCCAGAATACTTCCACCAGTGACACCTGGGTCTTTGTCCGCCCATGTGTAAGCAAGTGTGCTGTGTGGAAGCATGTTTGCTTGCTATGTCACCAAAGAGACTGGTTCATACGGTGCTGGGTGAAGATGGGAGAAGAGAGTGTAGTGTATGGGCAAGAATCACGACATGTTGACCTGCGGGAATGTTTCTACAAAGAACTGTCTCAAGTGTGATCCAATGCTGCTAAAAAAGTACAGTTGTGTACACTTACCATAAATGTAGATGTTTGAGTGTATTCACCGTTGCAGTTATTACACTTGGGTTATCCTGCCAGAGGTGGCCCTCAGTCAGCCCAAATACCAGAGGCTTAGAATTTCTGCATGGGTTGCTGTCGCTGCAGCACTGATGTCAGGTCGTCAGTGGTATAGAATCAGGCAGCCGATGCCATTACATCAGTTCTTCTTGCCCTAACTGTCAGGAGCCCCCCCAATAGGGAGTCATGTTATGGTAGAAGAACACCACCAGTAGAAAGTAAATACCAAAATATTTCCTGCAAGGACAGAGGAGGGGAGAGAGAGAGAGGGACAAGGGAGCTGGAGGGTGAGAAACCAGGACTGCAACAGTGAATACACTTGAGCATCTATATTTATGGTAAGTGTACACAACTGTACTATGTTCTTCATGTTTCACTGTTGCAGTCATCACACTTGGTTTGATTCCCAAAGCTGAAGAATTGGGAGGAGGCCATCAAGAAGACTGTGGGCTAGCTAGGATGCCCTGCAGAACTGCAGTGGCAAAGCCTGCCCTGGATTTCGAGAAGATAGGCAGGTGGTAATGCTTGGTGAAGGTATGAACAGAAGTCCATGTTGCAGCCTCCAGAATGTCTCTTGTAGGGACAACTCTGAGAAAAGTTGCAGAGGTGAAGATTGCCCTGGTGGAATGCGTCCTGATCCCCTTTGGGGGCAGTTTTCTGTGCTGTTTGTAGCAGAAATGGATGCAGTGGGCTATCCATTTGGAGGTTGGTCAGTTTTTCTAAAAGATTTAGTCCTATCCAGATAGAATCTGAGCTATCTGTGCACATCTAGGGAGTGTAGAATCATTTCCCCCTTGTTCTGTGGATTAGGGAAAAAGATGGGCAAATGAATGGATTGGTTGAGAGCCACACTGGACACCACCTTAGGAATAAAGGATGGATTAGTCCTGAGGGATATCCTGTCAGTATGGAAAATGATGACGGGTTCTACAGCCATGAGTGCTTGTAGCTCTGAAACTCTTCTGGCCAAAGTGATGGCCAGAAGCAGGGCCATTTTCCAAGAGAGGAATTTTAACTCTGCTGAAGCTGCAGGCTCAAAAGGGGGAAGGGTGAGCAAAGTTAAGGTCCCAAGCTGGGGTAGGGTCTCTTCTGGGTGGCCTTAAGTTGTTAGCCACTCTTAGGAACTGTTTGATGAGATGGTGTGAGAAGAGAGGTGGTTCTGTGTTGTAATGAGCAGAGATGGCAGAGGCATAAATGTTAATAGAAGAGAAGGATAGACCCCTGTGCAGTAGGTCTGCTAGGTAATCCAGGATGACAGGAAGGGAGGGCTGTGTTGTTTTGGCTCCCTTAGCCTGGATCCAGTTGCAAAACCTTTTCCACTTGCCAGCATAGGATTTTCTAGGGCTGGGGCATCTGGCCTCCCGTATAACCTCCAGGACTTGCTTGCTTAGGCTGGCAGCTTGAGAAGAAGTCAGGGAATAAACCAGGCTGCCAGCTTCAGTGTCTGCAAATGTGGATGCATGAATTCTACATCTTTCTGGGTCACAAGTGTTGGGATCTGAGGAAGGTGCCATAGTGGCAGGGGTGACAGGCTGTGCAGTTGTGGGTACCAGTGCTGGCATGGCCAGTCTGGGGCAATAAAGATTGCCCTTAGTTTCTCCTCCCTTATTTTAAGCAGTACCCTTGAAATGAGTGGTAGAGGGGGAAATGCATAAATTGATTAGTTTACCCATTGGAAAGATAGAGCATCCACTTTCCAGGCCTTGCTGTAAGGTTCCCTGGTGCAGAATATGCTGAGCTGATGATTGTAGTGGGAGGCAAAGAGGTCCACCTTCGGGGCGCACTATTTCTGGGTTATAGGGTTGAAGGGTTCTGTGCTCTAGTTGCCACTTGAGCGGGTCTAGCAGGTCCCTGCTTAAGCTGTCTGCCAGTGAGTTTAGGGAGCCTGGCAGGAATTGCACTAGCAGGTGAATTTGCATGGCTGAATCGGTTTGCCCTAGGGCCATGGCTAGCCTGCAGAGAGGGTAAGAGTGAGTCCCTCCCTGCTTGTTGATATACCACATCACTGTGGTGTTGTCTGTTTTGATTAGTAGAGTTCCTGGGGTAAGTAGGGGTCTGAAAGCTGTCAGTGCATGCTGAACAGCTAGCATCTCTTTTAGGCTGAAGTGCGGATGTATTTGATTTGGGCTCCAGTGGCCCTGACTGCATCTGCCGTCCAGGTGTGCACCCCAGGCATAGTCTGACGCATCTGTGATGAGGGTCTGGACGGTGTGGGGTTGTGCAAAGGGAAGCCCCTTGTTGTGTTTGCAAGCTGTTGACCACCAAAGAAGATTTTTCCTTAGACAGGATATCATGGGTATGATAGTTTCCAGGTCTTGAGAGTGTTGACACCAAAGGCTTTTTAGGTACCATTGTAGTTTCTTCATATGCAGTCTGGCATATGGAATGAATAGAATGCAGGAAGCCATGAACCCTAGAGCTTGCAGGATTTTCCTTGCAGATAAGTGAGTTCTGGTGGCTAGTTTAGAGAAGTAATCTGTCTGGAAAGCTTGTTTTTTTGGTGTAAGGAATGCCATCTGGGATGCATTTTTTGTGTGGGGACTAGTTTTGATTTCTTTTCATTGATAGTATACCCCAGGGAGGTCAGTAGGTCCTTTACAAAGGTCACGTGCTGCAGCAGCTTTTCCTGACTGTCTGCCTGAATCAGGCAGTCGTCTAAGTAGGGGTAAACTTGGCTATTTCTTTGTCTGCAAAAAGCAATGGCTAGAGCCAGGCATTTTGTGAAAACTCTGAGAGCAGTGGATAAGCCAAAAGGAAGCACAGAGAACTGAAAGTGCATTGATCCTGCCCTAAACCGTAGATATTTCCATCAAGACTCCCTTATTGGGATGTGCAGGTAGGCTTCTTTTAGATCCACACAAGCACAGCACGACACAGCAACTGAAGAGTACAATCTTTATTCACAAATGGTTTAGCACTTTCTTCCCACTTACAGGGACTTCCTCAGAACAATGAATAATAACCAACCCAGCCTTTATATAACAATTCATATCCTTAATTATTCAATACGTTAATTAACCAATCAACATTTAATGTTGTATGCATGAACTTAAAACACATATACATAATACATAATAAAATAATAAAATTACACTTAAAAAACAACTTTACCCTAAAATGTTCTTCAATTTTAAAACACATGTAATAGCAGTGTTCTCATTTATTCCCGGGTACTCAGTTGTGTTTAAGCGCAACTGCCATTTGAGTTCACATATATCTAGGTGAATATCCAAATTTCTACCCTGGGAATCTTTGGCCATCTGCTGAATGGCCAAGAATTTAAATTTATGGTCCTTATATGCTTTGATGTGTCTACTTAAAGCATTTGTTAACCTGCCATGTCTAATGTCCAACAAATGTTCAGATATTCTGTTTTTAAACTGCCTACTTGTTTTCCCTATATAGAAAATAGGGCATTGCTGGCACTTATCCACATAAACTACACATTGAAATGAATGGAAACCTCCCCTTACGGAGATTTCCATTTAAACGCTCGAACTTGTACAAGTTTGAACTTATGGTCTTTACCATATGAGGTTCGAATGTGTACAAGTTCGACTATGTGATAGGTACCCTTTCTTCCATTAGTATATTACAACCAGCAACAAGGTGTGCAACTGTTCCCAATTCTTTTTTACAGAGCCTACATTTGTCTATTTCTCCCACATGTTCAATGTACTTTGTAAACCTATGTGTAATTAGTCCACTGTCTTGAGCCCATAGCCAAAACCTGCACATACAACTTCACTAAAACCAAAATATCCCACGTAGTGGTATAAATCTGAAATGTTTGCAATTGCTCGGAAAAAAATCTAAATTAAGTTTAATTCATCCAAATGTAAGCGCTTTCACCCCCTATTATCTGGGACTTCATCAGAACAGTTGAAACCATTTTACTTCCACAATTGAGCCATCAATATTAACCTTTCATTGTTTGGTTTAAATTTACCCTCTCCTTAACCATTCCTGCATTTGATCATGATCAACAAGAGGTTGATCAAAGAGTTTATCTTCATATAACCGAGTCTGTGTTTTACAGATACTTTTTAAAAGGAACTGAATTGTTTTGATAAGAATAAACTGAACTGAATTGTTTTGATAAGAAACTGTGAAGTAGTATTAACAAACAGGGAATACTGAACTGTGAGCCAGACAGTAAAGCAAAAGAGAAAACATATTAAACACCATGAACCAGTAACTATATACAGTATGTACAATGCTGAGCAACATTTTAACAATTCTCACTATAATGTCTTTCAAAAGACAAGAAGCAGAAAACAGTGAATATCAGTCATTATACTTGATTACTTATTATTTCCAGAACAATGTAACAATACTCTGTCCAACCAACTATCTCGTTTATCTGACTTGAGAGCAAAATGAGTGTTGTAGAAAATAAAATATTAAATGCGCTATTCACACTAAGTTAAAACAGTGCTGGTACTCACTTAGCTTTAATGTCTCATTTTTTTCAGTGTCTTCACTTATGGGGGAGATGCATAGAATACCAGTGATGAAATGGACGTAAATTGCATTCTGGCAAGCAGCGGCTGATTGCTTTAACAACAATTGTTATAGTTCATAATGCAAAGTAACGAAATGCTGTGTTGGAGAAATGTCATGAGGAGACATTTAGTGGTAAATATTAATGCATTTTGAAGGCTGATAATGACAATCTGAAAATCCAAAATGGTATAGTTAGTTTTTGAGCCACAAACATAGATACATAACTGTGTATGTATTTGTGATGGCATTCTAAAGAAAAATGCTGCACTACGACTAACTGGAAGGTGAGCTTAATAAACTTCATCAATTACATAAGATCTGCTTCAAGAACTACATTACTGTGTGTGTTTCTTAAATATAAAACAGACTGTTCAAATTTTAAAGGTATTGAGTAGGATAAAAATATTAGCAAGTGTACAGCAAATACTTATGGTTCGACTAGAAAGATTGTATTCTCCTTTCATTAAAACCTTTTTTTTAAATGATCATACATTGCGGTTCCTAAAGAAAGTAACCACAATGAACGATCGTTTGGAAAAGGGGAAATACATTAAATATTGCTCTCATACATATAGAAAAGTAATAGAATAACAGGATTTCTGTTAGCATGGATGCAGTGAAGGACATGAAGACTGAGACTAATGGATGCCATTACGTAGGCTCAGGATCATAGCAAGTTACTAGGTTACTGGCTCTGAGGCCTTTATAAGCCTAGCCAATGAATTAGCTCGTATTCCATGCACCTGTCCATCAGGGACACAGGTGGAATCCCAGGGGTGTTAATTTTCTATTTCCCATCCAGTCATCCAGGTTCTTCTTAAAGAGGGATAATGAAGCACTCTGCTGACATGGAGAGGGAGTCTATTCCACAGAAGGGGGAGTCTCTGAGAGACAAATATGTCCCACCAGCAAGTCCTATTGATGTCGCAGAGCAAGATGAGGTTTTGCATGTGGGTCACGCAAGGGGAGTTTAGTTTGAAGATATACAGCAATTTCATCAAGGTGGGGTCAGAGACTACTCTGTATGCCAGACATAGATCACCTCTGAGGACTCTGTATGAGATGAAGTAGAGGGACAGGGCTTTTAATCTATCCGTGTAAAATAGATTTTTGAAGCCATATATTCTCCTGGTCAGGAACCTCTGCGGTCCTTCTAGCTGCTGTATTTGGTTCGTGAGGTACATGCCGAAAGGGGCATTATATTCGATGATGGGTCTGATAATGGCGGAATACAGGGAAGTTATGACTTTTTTCTTTTTGGAAGAAATACCCTTAGTAATGAGGTGAGCCACATAGAAAGCTCTCCATACAATGCAGGCAACATGGTGGTCAAAAGTTAGATTGCTGTCAACTTGTGTGCCATGTCCCTCACAACTACTTGCATGCTTAGCACATTGTTATTAATGTGACCATTTGTGGAGACTTCACTCTCCCCAAAGGGGATGATGATGCATTTTTTGGCATTTAGTTTGAAGTCGTGTTTTTGGCACCAGTCATTTGTCTGGGTGAGACCCTCTTGTAATATGTCTACATCACTAGGGGAGTTGATGACAGCACACAGTTTGCAGTCATCTGCATACTTGGTCAGCCATAGACTTCTGCTTTTGGCTTGCACCTCGGAGAAGTATATCCCAAGCAGCAGGTGCCCCAAGAGCGATTCCTGAGGTACGTCGCTTATTATGGGTCCACTACTTCAGGTAGCTTCCCCTGTTTTGACTGAGTGAGTTCTATCCGTGAGCCCATTATCTACCCATCTGGTCACGTACGGATTTACGCCGAGATGGGATCATTTATCTATTACTCCTGAGTGGGGAATAGTATCAGAGGCCTTGGCCAGGTCAAGGTATGTGGAGTGCACAGTGTTCCTCCTCTTCTATGGCGTTGGTGACCGACTCAGAGAAGTCTACCGTATTTAAGAGGCATGATCTCTCCCATGACAAAACCAAATTGTGTCGCATCAAGCATTTGGAGATTGCCAATGTCCTTGTTAATGTCCTCCATGATAATGGATTCCGTGGCATTGCAAATCAGGCTAGTTAGGCTGATGGGTCTATAATTGCTTGGATTGGTGGATGCTCCACCTTTGTGCACAGGGATGAAGGAGGCTATCCTCCATTCGAGCTGGGATGAAACTGGTACTCAGGCTTAGGTTGAATAGGGTGCATAATGGTGCTGTGAGTTCCTGTCTGAGTTGATGCAGGATGCAGCCTGGGATGTTATTAAGTCCCATGGAAGCTGTGTTTCTAGCCTTTGAGAGGGTGGTAATGAACTGTCCCCTAGAGATAAAGGATGGGGAGCAGATGCTGGGGATATCCTGGATTACTGATGGGGGGGTGGACAGAGGGATGAAGTTTTATGGCAGGTTGGCTATATCCACGGCATTTGTGTATGTTGTGTCCTTAACCAACACTTCTGAGTAGATTTAGGTGTTCCCTCCTTAGGCTGCGGATGTATGTGAAGAAGGCCTTATGATCATCTTTAGTAGATGTGGCCAATTTGGACCCAATGCTAGCTGTGGAGGAACTTTGCTAATACCCTTATTTGCCTGTTTAGGCCAAGAAGAGATTGCTTCCAGTTTGGCACCTGTTCCTTCTTGGTCCTGAGCAGCAATTTTTTCTTTTGTTGTAGAGTTTATTTATAGCAAATGTCCACTAGACAGGTTTATTCTTCCTTGAGGAGGAGGATTTTTTCCTGTCAGGTATTGCTGAATCCATGCATTTATATAAATGGTCATACGGTACTTTGGTGTAGATTTGGACATTAGTGACGGTTCCTACTGTTGTGGAGGGGGCTGTGAAGCTGTTTAGACCTTCCCTCAGGAGAATGTAATCAGCTTTGGAGAAGTTTTTTGGTTTAGTCTTAGCTGGGGGGAAGGCAGGGGAGATGGTGACTTTGTAGGTGACTGCTTTGTTGTCTGATGTTACCAGAGATGATGACACTGTGGGGATGCTGCAGTGGTTTTCTATGTTGGTTATTACCAAGTACAAGATGTTGTCACCTGTTGGGGTGTCAACCAGCTGGTCCAAGACATTTGCACTGACGAAGTCAAGGAATCTGAGAATTTGTGTTTTGGCTCAAGTAGTTCTTCCAGTTAATGGTTGGGTAGTTAATATCCACCAGGATCAGGGTATAGGGTTTAATATTAATAGATTTGAGGAAATCCAGACAGGCAGTGTGGGTGTCCTGAGTTAACCTTGGGGGCCTGTAAGCCAACTATGATTTGAATAGGGCTCTGGTCAACTGTTAACTGTACCTGGAGCATCTCCTGTGTGTCATACTGTTTGACCAGTCTGGAGGTGTATATATAGTTAATATGTATTGAAACACCACCTCCTTTGGTTTTGCCGCCCTCTGTTTGGGGTCTGTATGTATGATTGGGTGAATAATCAGGTAAGGCTGAGGTGCTCTCCACAGCTTTGAACCAGGTTTCTGTGACTGCACAAAGGTGAACATTTTTCAGGGTTAAAAATGTTTGCAATATGTGCAGTTTCATGTTGTGGCTCCTAGCATTCAGCAGCATGATCTTTAAATTGCATTTACATGAGATTCTCATGTTGGTCAAGACATTGCCAAAAAAATGCACTGTAGGGGAGGCAAGAGCCTTTGCCAGGAGCCTGAAACCCAAGGGAGACTGCTGCAGACATCTCTGGCAAAGCATTATGATCTGTCAGTCATGTCTTCCCAGGCCAACAGGTACTGCATCCCCTTAGAATGACAGCAGAAAAGTACAGTTGTGTACCTACCATAAATGTAGATGTTCAAGTGTATTCACTGTTGCAGTCATTACTCTTGGGTTATCCTGCTGGCAGAATTCTAAAGTCTAGTCGGTTGCTGTCACCTCTTCCCTGATGTCAGTGCGCCAGGGGTATAAAAGATGCAGCCGACACCATTTTCTTCAGTTTTTCTTGCCCCAGATGTCAGGTGCCCCCAAATTGGTAGGCTGAAAAATATGCCAATAAAAATGCATGCACAAAAATAACATGTCCTTCATCTACAAGCAAATACACCAAATAGGTTGTATAGGATAGAGAGGTGCAGATAAGTCCCAGCAAAGAGAAGGGGAATGGTGGGTGGGTAACCTGGACTGCAACAGAGAATGCACTCGAACATCTACATTTATGGTAGGTACACAACTGTACTATGTTCATCGTGTTTCACTGTTGCAGTCATTACTCTTGGGTTGAATCCCAAAGTTGAGGTAGGGTGGCTAGGCTAAATCGGATTAGGAGAGGCTATGAGGCCCTGCAAAACTGCAGTGGCAAAGCCTGCTCTGGACTTAGAGGTAAAGAGGTAAGTGGTAGTGCTTTGTGAAGGTGTGCACTGAACTCCAAGTTGCAGCCTCTAAGATATCTTTGGTTGGTACTCCTCTGAGGAAGGCTGCTGAAGTGGCTGCTGCTCTGGTGGAATGAGGCCTAATGCCCTTAGGCACTGATTTGCCATGTAGAAAATAGCAGAAATGGATGCAATGGCCTATCCATTTAGAAATAGTCTGTTTTGAGATAGCCATTTCTTGTGATCCTGCAGCATATGACACTAAAAGTTGCTCAGTCTTTCTGAAAGCTTTAGTTCTGTCCAAGTAGAAGCGTAACTGCCTGTGTATGTCCAAAGAATGCAGAATTTTCTCTCCCTTGTTCTGTGGATTTGGATAAAAGGTACGCAAGTGAATGGTTTGGTTGAGGGCCACACTGGACACCACCTTAGGCATAAATGTAGGGTTTGTCCTCAGAGAAACCCTGTCTGGATGAAAAATGATGAAAGGTTCCACAGCCATGAGTGCTTGTAACTCCGAGACTCACCTTGCAGAGGTTATTGCTAGCAGCAGAGCTGTTTTCCAGGATAATAATTTTATATCTGCTGTTGATGCTGGCTCAAAAGGAGGCAGTGTGAGTTTTTCCAAAACATAATTGAGGTCCCAGGCCAGAATTGGTGCTCTCCTTGGAGGCCTAATGTTTTTGGCCCCTCTGTGGTACTGCCTTATTAAAGGATGAGAAAAGATAGGTGGTTCCGTATTGTAATGGGCTGAAATGGCAGAGGCATGAATCTTAATTGATGAGAAGGAAAGGCCTTTGTTCAGCATCTCAGTTAGGTATTGTAAAATCTGAGGGATATTTGGTACACATGTGTCAATGCCTTGTTCCTGGTTCCATGCACAGAATCTCTTCCATTTTTCTGCATAAGATTTTCTGGTGCTGGGCCTCCTGGCCTACAAGATAACATCCATAACAGCTTTTGAAAGTGGAGTGTTCCGAATGGCTACATTATCCGCCATGCTGCCAGATTTAAGGTCCTGAGTTGGCTGTGCAGGATATGATTGTTTTGTTGGGTCAGCAAGTGAGAAGTTTGAGGCAATATCCATGCTGGACCTTGAGACAAGCTCTTTAGGATTGGGTACCAGTACTGGCATGGCCAGTCTGGTGCAATCAGTATAATTTTTGGCTTCTCTTGTCTGACCTTTAAGAGTAACCTAGGAAGAAGAGGCAGTGGGGGAAAAGCATATACCGTTAGAATTTCCAGCTGAAGGATAGGGCGTTCACTTTCCATGCTTGCTTGTGATAAATCCTTGTGCAAATCTCTGCAATTGGCAGTTGTGAGGGGAGGCAAATAGATCTATGTCTGGGCATCCCCATTTCCTTATTATCATGCTGAAGACTTGTGGATCCAGTTTCCATTCATGGGGATCCATGAGGTTTCTGCTTAGTTCGTCTGCCAGAGTATTTGTTTTTCCTGGCAGGAATTGTGCTTGCAGGTGAATTTGAAAAGCCAATGCATTGTCCCATAAGGTCATTGCTTGTCTGCAGAGGGGGTAGGAATGTGACCTCCCCGCTTGTTTATGTACCACATGACCGTAGTGTTGTCTGTCTTTATCAGTAACTGTCCTGGATGAAGCAGGTCCTTGAAAGCTGTCAGGGCATTTTGAACAGCTAGCGTCTCTTTTTGATTGATGTGAAGATGCATCTGGTTTGCAGGCCATGTGCCCTGAATACATTTTCCTGCCATATGGGCCCCCCAGGCATAATCCGATGCATCCGTTGTCAGTGTCTGTCTGGCTGTGGGTAAACTGAATGGCAGACCCTTGTTGTGGTGACAGGCTTCTGCCCACCATCGAAACTCCTGTTGCAGGCAGGGAATGAGTGCAATTACTGTTTCTATGCTGTGGCAATGCTGAATCCAAACACTTTTTAGGTACCATTGTAGTTTCCTCATATGCAGTCTGGCATATGGAATTAGTAGAATGCAAGATGCCATGAAACCCAAGGTCTGCAGGATTTTCCTTGCAGATAAGTGGGTTTTTGTTGCCAATTTCTTGAAGTAAGTAGTCAGATGCTTTTGTTTGTCTGGCGTGAGATAAGCCATCTAGGCAGTTGTATTTAAGCTTGCACCCAGGAATATTATCTCTTGAGAGGGCACTAGTTTTGATTTTTTTTCATTTACTGTGTACCCTAGGCCAATTAGTAATCTTTTTACAAATGCCAGATGCTTCAGAAGAATGTCTTTGTTCTCTGCTTGAATTAGGCAGTCGTCCAAGTAGGGATATATTTGAATTCCTTTTTGTCTGCAAAATGCAATTACTGGTGCCATGCATTTTGTGAAGACCCTGGGTGCAGTAGATAAGCCAAAGGGCAGTGCAGAGAATTGGTAATGCATTGAGCCAGCTATGAATCTGAGGTATCTTCTGCAAGATTGTCTGATTGGGACATGCAGGTATGCCTCTTTTAGGTCCAAAGTTACGAGCCAAGCCTTCTTGCCCAGCATGGGCAGTAGCTGCTGTAGAGTCAACATCTTGAATTTTGGAACTTCCAGAAACGTATTTAGTATAGACGGGTCCAGTATTGGTCTCCAGGTTTTGTCCTTTCTGGGTACTAGAAAAAGTCTGGAGTAAAATCCTTGCCCCTGCTCTTGTAGTGGTACTTGCTGAATGGCCCTCATGTCAATGAGGGCTGTAATTTGTTTTTGTGCCTCTGCCCATTGATTGTGTGGCAGGTCTGGCATACCTTTTGACCTTGGTAGGGTGTGAAAATGGAACCTGTAGCCTTGGGACACTATGTTCAGGACCCATTTGTCTTGGGTAATCATTTGCCAATTTGATGACAAAAATGCTAGTTTTCCCCCTAAGGGGGCTGACAAAAGAAAAGTGCTTGGGTCTGGTAGAGAAAAGTCATTGGGACTGTTTCCTGTAAGGTTGTGATTTGTCTTCTCCGCTTTTGGAGGTGGGAGCACCCCATTGTTTAGGTATGTATGAGCCTTGGGGCTGAGATCTGCCTCTGGGACGCCTGTATCTGCCTCGTTGTGGTCTGTCTGACACTGGAAAGGACCAATTTTTGGAGGGCCAGTTCCTGCTAAACCTGGGTGGCTGCACCTGTAAGAAATCCTTGACTGTCTGCATGGATTTTGCTTTATCCTCCATTTTTTCAACACCTCTTCTGCTTAAGTACCAAACAAAATATCATGCTGTAATGGTGCATCTAATAATTTTGCTTTAACATGATCAGGCAGATTCTTTTCCTTTAACCAAGCATGCCTTCTAATAACAGAACCTGTAACAGCGGCCCTGCAAGAGGCCTCCAGTGAATCATAACCACATTGCAAAGTATGCTTTCCCACTTGTTCAGCTGCATGCAATAAATCCTGCAGTTCCTTGTTCTCTGAACTTTCAGTATTTGTCAACAATTTCTGTTTAAGCAGTGACATTAAATATTGCTGATATTTAAGCATATGAAACTGACAATTTATAGCCCTTACAGCCAGTGTAGCAGAAGTGTAGACTTTTTTCCCCCATCTGTCTAGAGCCTTGGAATCCCTATCAAAGGGGACAGGGTTTTTTGCAGTAGAAGCTTTAACCCCTTTGGGACCCTGAGATATAGTTTCTGGGTCAGCAGCTTGGTTTTTATATAGGAATTTATGAGAATCCGGGACCCTGTAGCACCTGTCTGGCAGACTCTGGCTTAGCAGGTGCAGGGGGGTAAAGAGTCAGGGGACAGACCGAACTCTGAAAATACATCATCTACAATATCCAGGACAGGTGGAATAGCAAGGGGTCTGTGCTGAGGAAGTAGTAGAAAGTCTCTGAGCCTTTTCTTAGATTGAGAATAATCTTGGCTCTCCCAGTGGAAATGCTCCCTCATTGTATGCAGGGTTTCCCCAAAAGAATAATCCTCAGGAGGTGAGGCTGAAGGAATGGATTCTTCAGCATCAGAATCCTCATAGGGAAGCATGGAGTAATCCTGTTCAGAAGAGGAATCAGAGGAAATAAAAACCTGATCAGAAGAATCATACTCTGTCTCTTGCCTAGGCCTCTTATCAGGAGGGGGATGGGAACCTCTGATCAAACTAATTAGGTCTTCAGCCATTTTGAGCATCTGTTTTTTAGGCATGGAAATCTGAGAAGGAGAATGCTGTACTTTTTTCTTTGTCTTTAGAGCTGCTTTAGTCTTTGTCTTTGAAGCTGAAGATGGCTTAATATGTCATCATTAGCACTCTTCAAGAAAAATCTTGATGATTGTATGGGAAATGGGAAATTCACCCCAGGGATCACTTCTGTGGCTCTGTTCGACAGGGGCACAAGAAAATAATTTTCTTCGGTGACGAAAGCCAGGGTACATTTTTTGGCTAGGCTTATATAGGCCCTAAGGCTGAAAGCCTAGTACATACCTATGAACCTATGAAGACACCCTCAGAAGCCGATACCTGCTCAGCGGCTCTGGACCCATCTGAGGGAATGTTTTCCGAGTGTCGAATACCTTGAGTTTCCAGAGGCCCAGTCAGCTCCACGTGGGAGTCGGAAGTGGCCTGTGGCTCTGAGGTAGCAGGCGCCAGGGGCTGCGAAAGTGCCTCACTGAGAACCGGTGACTGGCCTAGCAGAGGCTTCGTCATCGGTTTTGGACCTTGGATGCCTATCTTTTTCCTTGCGCTTTTTGTAAACTCCAGTTGTCGGCTGGTCCAACGGCATTATATAATTATTTATTTATTTTATTTATTTTACATTTGTTAACCGGGCTAGTCTAACTGGATATATTTCCATTTTCAGTAGAGGCCCGGGGAGAAAAGCTCCACATATGTATAAACACAGTTACATAATTTACAAAAAATAAACAAAAAATAAAAAATAAACTTGGAAAGAAAGAGGAAAGGAGGGGGAATATGCAAATATACAGGAAGACATCATGGGATTTATTATTCACATAACATAACATGAGTGGATACCTCAATTTCACACCATAAAAATACAGTTAAAACTTATTTCAAGATATTTTATAGGAAGGTTATCTGAGGAGAGTAAAAGAGAGACAAGAAAACTACTGAAAGAGTGAGTAGATGAATAAAATTTATACTTGCAGTAAAGATAAGACAATCTTAAAGGAGGAGAAGGATAATAGAGAGTTAAGGCTTGTCAAGAGATGGTCATACAGATAGTAGAAGGAAAGGAGGAGGAAGGAGAGGGAGAGGGAGGAGTAGAGGTGGTTATAGGGAGAGTTAGTCGGGGTTACAGCATGGACATAACCATAGATTTTTAAGGTAGCTTCTGAGTTTTTGTTTGAACAGAATAGGAGTTGGAATAGAAGTAAGTTCAGTAGGAAGTTGATTCCAGTGTTTGCCAAGGGCGTTAGAGAAGAGCTAGGCACCAGCAAGGTTGTTGGATTTAGTTAAAGTTACTAGTAGTTTACTGGAGGAACGAAGTGAGTTCAGGTTAGAGTAGGGGGTCAAAAGTTTGGAGAGTGCAGGAGTGTTATTAGGTTGGTACAGAGCTCTATGGACAAAGGAGAGTTGGGAAAGAAGCAACATATTTTCTAATTCAAGCCAGTGAAGTTGTTGAAGGTTCATGCAGTGGTGTGTTCTAAATTGATTACCAGTCACAAATCTAGCAATACTATTGTATGTGTTAGCCAATTTTGAGAGATTATTTTTCTTCAGGTTAGTGTAAATTGGTGAGGCGTAGAAAAGAGTTGAAATAAGGTGAGAGTGGGCAAGAGTAGCTTTGGCTGCAGGGGTTAAGAATGTTCTAATTCTGTATAGGGAGCCCATTTTTCTGTTTACAGTTTTAATGGTGTTATTGATGTGACAATCATAGGTAAGATTGTTGTCAATCATGACACCTAGCAGTTTGGTAGTGGGGTCAGCTGATATGAGGGTACCATTAATAGATGAGATAGAGAAATCTAAAGTGGGGGATCTAGTAGTTGGTTTAAAGAGGAGGAGTTTAGTTTTTTTAGCATTTAAGAGTAGGCAGCGTTTTAGGAACCAAGCTTTTACTGTGTGGAATACATTTTGAGTAATAGTTTGTAGCTCAGGAATGTTTTTAGCTGAGCAAATGAGAGTGGAATCATCAGCGTATTGTATACAAGTAGCTTGAGGGATAGCTGATTGTAGGTCATTTATAAAAAGAGAGAAAAGGAGAGGCCCAAGAATGGAGCCTTGTGGGACACCAAGAGAAATAGGAAGGAGAGAGGAGAGTTTGTTTTCCCAGAGGACTGCCTGTTTTCTGTTAGTGAGGTAGGAGGTAAACCAAAGGATAGCTTTAGGTTCTAAAGCAAGAGATTCAAGTATTTTTATGAGGAGGGGGTGGTTGACCATGTCAAAAGCTTTGGACAGGTCAATAAAGAGTGCAGAGGAAAGAATGTTATTATTGCGGTTTGTGTTTATGAAGTCAGTAAAGGAAAGGAGAGCAGTGGTAGTACTGTGAAAAGGCCTGAAGCCATGTTGACAGGGAGTTAGAATGTTATTTTTAGTTAAGTAGTTCATTAGTTGGAAGTGAACACATTTTTCCATGATTTTAGCTAGGGGAGATAAGAGTGCTATAGGCCTATAATTAGAGTATTCATTTGAGTTACCTCCCTTATGCAGGGGTATAATGTGTGAGATCTTCCAGGTGTCAGGTATGATACCTTCATTAATTGTTCTATTGATAAGGATGGATATGGGATAGGCTATAGCCATAGCTGCTTTTTGGAGGTATTCAGATGGAAGTTGGTCAGCTGATGGGGTACATGGTTTTAGTTTTTGGATACATCTTTGGATGAAGGTGGTAGAGATAGGTTGTAGCGTGAAGGAAGGTTGAGTAGATGCTGCTTGAGCAGGGATGCTAGAGTTGTCAAAGGAAAGGTGAGAGGCCAGAGAATTGATAGTATTAGTAAAGAAGGAATTGAAAGCATTGGCAGTTTCCTGGGAGGAATTATTTTCGGATCCAGAGGGAGAGGGGGTGGTAGTTTGTCCAGGGTGAAGAAGTCTATTCAAGGTTGTCCAGAATTTTTGGGGATTATTATGATTAATTGATTGGAGGTTGCTATAGTATTTTTTTTTTGTCTAAGATAATAGCTTTTTTAGTACTATTCCTTAAGTGTCTGAAGGTCTGTTGGTCAGAGGGAGATTTACTAGTTCTCCATTTTATCCAGGATTTGTTTCTGAGTAACATTTTGTGCCTTGTTTCCTTAGATAGCCAGGGAGCGGGTTTAGTTTTGACTCTGATAGTTCTTTTTGGTGCATGATTATCTAGGATGGATAGGAATGTGTTATTAAAATACTGAACTGCTTCTTCTAGTGGAAGAATTTGTAGAGGTATCCAGTTGCAGGCATTCAGTTCAATGTTAAATAGGATGGGGTTAAAGTTTTTTGTGCTACGAGATGTTCGGATGGTGGGGGCATTAGTAGCAATATTCTTCTTTCTTATGATATAGGTTAAGTTGTGGTCACTAATGTCATCTGGTAAAGTGCCGGTAAGGTATTGTAGCTGTGGTTTATTAACAAGAATCCAATCTAGTATACTTTCTTTGTTGTTAGGTTTATTAATTCTAGTGGAGGTATTAATAGTCTGAGTAAAGCCATGGAGATTAATATGAGAGACTGGGTTAGTGGTGTTAACTGATGACCAGTCGAGGTTAAAGTCTCCAAGTATTACAGTTTCTTGTGGAAAGGTGGTTGATGCCCAGCTAAGGAGATTTTCTATAATTATGGAGTTATTTCCAGGAGGAAGATAGGTGCTGATAATATATATGGCTTTATGTGGGTTTAGTTGTAGCTATGATATAAGGATTTCAGTTTTAGTGTTCTCAGGGGGGGCAAAGGGTGCTAGGGTTATATTTAGATCAGTCTTAAATATTAGAGCAATTCCCCCTCCTTTGCGGGTATTGCGGTCTTGTCTTATGATGTTATATCCTGGTGGGATGATTTCTGTATCCTTGGTGAGGGGTTTTAGCCAGGTTTCTGTTAAACATAGGATGTCGAAAGAGTAGTAGTCAAGAAGAGAGTGGAGAAGGGTGACTTTGTTGTTTACACTTCTGATATTAAGGTGTCCTATGAGTAAGGAATGAGCATTAAAGGTTGGTAAATGAAGGGAGGATTTTGAGATAATAGGAGTAGCTTCAGAGGGACTAGTAAAGGGTCCTGGGTTAGGATGTATATCGCCATCTACCAGGGTTAAATCTTTGGTCAAAGTAATGAAATGCAAAATCGAACCGACGCTTAATAGTGCGTTGGTTAAATCTAGCACAAAACCGACAGCTAGCAACGTTGTGATCAGGGCCTAGGCAAGGAATACAGTAAGAGTGAAAATCCTTATGAGGTATTTGCTTCCCACATGAAATATAATTGTTAACTTTTTCTGACATCGGTCTGGAGCAAGAAAAAAGTTTCCCCAACAGGGTACTTAGCTTTAATGAAGACTTTGGTTCTGAAATTCGAATTTGAAAATCTCAGGAGTCGGCCGACCGGCACTTGTGAACTGCTTTTGCTTTGGGCACCGCGCGGCAAGAAAGACTGAAGAAAATGGCGTTGGCTGCATCTTTTATACCCCTGGCGCACTAACGTCAGGGAAGAGGTGACAGCAAATGACGCCGGACCTAGACTTTGGAATTCTGGCCGACTGCAGGTAGCCTGCCAGCAGGATAACCCAAGAGTAATGACTGCAACAGTGAAACACGATGAACATCTAAGCCAATTGTTAAAGTCAATCATTTCTTGTTTGTATTGAGGCATTATTCTGGGTGATGCTTAAAGCCACAGAGATATGTTTCAAGTCATTCACACCAACATGTACTATGCCTGAGTCATAACAGTACTTGCTGAGGGACTTGAATTTGAGTGTGTGGTTGATGTGATGGATTCTGACACCTGACAAACAACTTACCATGATTTTCTCCTTATCCAGCCTGGTGAGGGGCACATCTGTGCATCCCACAATGAAGTTTCCTATGATTAATATATTCCTTTTATGGTTAAGCCTTGATGGCAGTGCGACACGTGTGTGGACTATGTGTCTACATGCTATATTACTGGTAAATTAACACAGCAGGCTATCAAATTATGCAATCTAGTTTAAAGAGATAACTTGAGAAAAGTTGGGAATATAAAATCCAAAAAACAGCGTTTTAAATCCTGGAAAGGGGGAAAAGCCCTATAAACCTCTGGAAAATGAGCATCTTTCCTTAAAACAAACCTCAAGCAACAAGTCTTTCCTACCCACTAATAAATGCAATAGTAATCACTGACACCAGTTTACATCATCACATAATTAGCATACATGAGGCTTAACAGCCTATAAACAACACTGAAGGAACTAAACCCTCTTCTTATAAGCTAAGAAAAAAAGAAAAAACTACCAATAAGGTGTGCAAAAAAAGAAAAGAAAAAAAAAAAAGGATCCAAGTATACAATCAAAAAGCAATGCAGTAATAATGTGAAAGGTACCGAAACGAAGAGGCCAGGAGTGAAAAGTATCAGCAGTAATAATGTGAAAGGTACCAAAACGAAGAGGCCAGGAGTGAAAAGTATCAGCAGTAATAATGTGAAAGGTACCAAAATGAAGAGGCCAGCAGTGAAAAGTATCAGCAGTAATAATGTGAAATGTACCGAAACGAAGAGGCCAGGAGTGAAAAGTATCAGCAGTAATAATGTGAAAGGTACTGAAACGAAGAGGCCAAGAGTGAAAAGTATCAGCAGTAATAATATGAAAGCTACCGAAATGAAGAGGCCAGGAGTAAAAAGTATCAGCAGTAATAATGTGAAAGGTACTGAAATGAAGAGGCCAGCAGTGAAAAGTATCAGCAGTAATAATGTGAAAGGTACCGAAACGAAGAGGCCAGGAGTGAAAAGTATCAGCAGTAATAATGTGAAAGGTACCGAAACGAAGAGGCCAGGAGTGAAAAGTATCAGCAGTAATAATGTGAAAGGTACCGAAACGAAGAGGCCAGGAGTGAAAAGTATCAGCAGTAATAATGTGAAAGGTACCGAAATGAAGAGGCCAGGAGTGAAAAGTATCAGCAGTAATAATGTGAAAGCTACCTAAATGAAGAGGCCAGGAGTGAAAAGTATCAGCAGTAATAATGTGAAAGGTACTGAAATGAAGAGGCCAGGAGTGAAAAGTATCAGCAGTAATAATGTGAAAGCTACTGAAACGAAGAGGCCAGGAGTGAAAAGTATCAGCAGTAATAATGTGAAAGGTACCAAAACGAAGAGGCCAGGAGTGAAAAGTATCAGCAGTAATAATGTGAAAGGTACCAAAACGATGAGGACTGGAGTGAAAAGTATCAGCAGTAATAATGTGAAAGGTACCGAAATGAAGAGGCCAGGAGTGAAAAGTATCAGCAGTAATAATGTAAAAGGTACCAAAACAAAGAGGCCAGGAGTGAAAAGTATCAGCAGTAATAATGTGAAAGGTACCAAAACGATGAGGCCAGGAGTGAAAAGTATCAGCAGTAATAATGTGAAAGGTACCAAAATGAAGAGGCCAGGAGTGAAAAGTATCAGCAGTAATAATGTAAAAGGTACCAAAACAAAGAGGCCAAGAGTGAAAAGTATCATCAGTAATAATGTGAAAGGTACCAAAACAAAGAGGCCAGGAGTGAAAAGTATCAGCAGTAATAATGTGAAAGGTACCAAAACGAAGAGGCCAGGAGTGAAAAGTATCAGCAGTAATAATGTGAAAGGTACCAAAACGAAGAGGCCAGCAGTGAAAAGTATCAGCAGTAATAATGTAAAAAATACCAAAACAAAGAGGCCAGGAGTGAAAAGTATCAGCAGTAATAATGTGAAATGTACCAAAACAAATAGGCCAGGAGTGAAAAGTATCAGCAGTAATAATGTGAAATGTACCAAAACAAATAGGCCAGGAGTGAAAAGTATCAGCAGTAATAATGTAAAAGGTACCAAAATGAAGAGGCCAGGAGTGAAAAGTATCAGCAGTAATAATGTGAAATGTACCGAAACGAAGAGGCCAGGAGTGAAAAGTATCAGCAGTAATAATGTGAAAGGTACTGAAACGAAGAGGCCAGGAGTGAAAAGTATCAGCAGTAATAATATGAAAGCTACCGAAATGAAGAGGCCAGGAGTAAAAAGTATCAGCAGTAATAATGTGAAAGGTACTGAAATGAAGAGGCCAGCAGTGAAAAGTATCAGCAGTAATAATGTGAAAGGTACCGAAACGAAGAGGCCAGGAGTGAAAAGTATCAGCAGTAATAATGTGAAAGTTACCGAAGTGAAGAGGCCAGGAGGGAAAAGTATCAGCAGTAATAATGTGAAAGGTACCGAAATGAAGAGGCCAGCAGTGAAAAGTATCAGCAGTAATAATATGAAAGGTACCAAAACGAAGAGGCCAGGAGTGAAAAGTATCAGCAGTAATAATGTGAAAGGTACCGAAACGAAGAGGCCAGAAGTGAAAAGTATCAGCAGTAATAATGTGAAAGGTACCGAAATGAAGAGGCCAGGAGTGAAAAGTATCAGCAGTAATAATGTGAAAGGTACCAAAACGAAGAGGTCAGGAGTGAAAAGTATCAGCAGTAATAATGTGAAAGGTACCAAAATGAAGAGGCCAGGAGTGAAAAGTATCAGCAGTAATAATGTGAAAGGTACTGAAATGAAGAGGCCAGGAGTGAAAAGTATCAGCAGTAATAATGTAAAAGCTACTGAAACGAAGAGGCCAGGAGTGAAAAGTATCAGCAGCAATAATGTAAAAGGTACCAAAACAAAGAGGCCAGGAGTGAAAAGTATCATCAGTAATAATGTGAAAGGTACCAAAACGAAGAGGCCAGGAGTGAAAAGTATCAGCAGTAATAATGTGAAAGGTACCAACACGATGAGGCCAGGAGTGAAAAGTATCAGCAGTAATAATGTGAAAGGTACCAAAACGAAGAGGCCAGCAGTGAAAAGTATCAGCAGTAATAATGTAAAAAATACCAAAACAAAGAGGCCAGGAGTGAAAAGTATCAGCAGTAATAATGTGAAAGGTACCAAAACAAAGAGGCCAGGAGTGAAAAGTATCAGCAGTAATAACGTGAAAGGTACCAAAACAAAGAGGCCAGGAGTGAAAAGTATCAGCAGTAATAATGTGAAAGGTACCAAAACGAAGAGGCCAGGAGTGAAAAGTATCAGCAGTAATAACGTGAAAGGTACCAAAACGAAGAGGCCAGGAGTGGAAAGTATCAGCAGTAATAATGTGAAAGCTACCGAAATGAAGAGGCCAGCCGTGAAAAGTATCAGCAGTAATAATGTGAAAGGTACCAAAACGAAGAGGCCAGAAGTGGAAAGTATCAGCAGTAATAATGTGAAAGCTACCGAAATGAAGAGGCCAGCAGTGAAAAGTATCAGCAGTAATAATGAGAAAGGTACCAAAACGAAGAGGCCAGGAGTGAAAAGTATCAGCAGTAATAATGTGAAAGGTACCAAAACGAAGAGGCCAGCAGTGAAAAGTATCAGTGGCTTCAGAAAGACATGTTCAAGGGAGATAAAAATGAGGAGAAACAGAAGAGCACATGAGTGGGAACATCCCTCCATTACATGCTCTAGAAAAATAGAGGACAAATTCTCTGCACTTCATGTTACAGCTCAATTCCATAATTAGCCATTACAATACAATACATGTATTATGTCTTAGTTCAGCGAATAACTAAAAACAAGACTTATAATTAAGCACAAAAACTTCAGTCCTGTCAACTAGAAAACTAAAGCAAAATCTTACCATTCCACCCTTACTCTACATTAAAACTTAAAATAGCCACTTCCCATCTTGTACCAAATAAACATTCACAACCCTACTAAAGAAAATTCTCATGCCATCTAACTCCTTCCACATTACCTTGTACCAGCTCTACCTAATACTTAACCCTTCTGGCCTCTACCTATTCTCTCAGTCTCTCCCCTTCCACCTATAGATTTTAACCTCACACTTGTCATATCAGCAACATACATTATCACCCCACTAACACCAATTTCATCTCAACCTCTAAATGAAATACAAGGATAGTCCCCACCCATAAAATAGTGGCCATTATCCCTACTCCGCTCAGCTATCACGTCCACCATTATACTTTACCCTTTAACACAAAATCTATACACACGTACATCCAATCCTACTCAGATATCATCCCCCATCACCATACCAATATCCATCACCTATTAATAGCTTACTATCTTCCCTCACATTCCAAACATCTCAAGCTGACCCACTGTTATCACACTACTAAACTCCCCATTCAAACTACCAAACAACCGATCTAAATTGCACAAATCAACGTTACTTGCCCTTCCACTTCTGATTCTCTTCTACGCAGGGCTCCCCATCTCCCCAACAATCAGCACCTCACAGGCTCAAACAACATCAAAACCAACTCTTATGTAAACAACCGTGACATATGTAACAAAATCCCATTTACACTCTTGGATTGAATCAAACAATGCTGCCATCTTGGTCATAATCGTGGCATGGTTAAAACCCACTATGGCTTCTGAAGTGATTTTGCTACCTGGTTACAGCTTACTACACCTTGACCGTACAAGCAATAAAGGGGATAGCACTGAACTACTGTACTAAAATAACATACAGCTTTCCCTATACCATAAATAATTTCCACTTTTCCCAAAGTAGAAATTGTAGTAAAAATATTACTTACCCAATCATCAACAGCCATGTAGGCAGTCTACCAGTTGACCAAAGTGACCTCCAATTCAATATTTACTAACGTGCTGTGTTTTAGAGCAGAAAACAATCTATAAGCCTGTCACTTATTATAATGTCAACAAGAATTCAGTCCTTGCATCCATCCAGGCTTGCTACTGGTGCACTCTAAAGTTCTACCACTAGATGAAGCTTTCTACCACATAAAAAAATACCCCTTTAGACATCCTAAATTCTCATTCCCCAATCAGACACAATAATCAAATCTACTCCCCCCACCCTGCCTCATGCTACCTACCAACAGTTAATTTATCTAAGAAATAAAACATAGAGCAACTGGCAAAAGATAAGACTACCAACAACTAGAAGTATTACTGTCAACTGTGTTATAATAAAGCCAAAGCCCAAACAAATTCAGACAAAAAAATGTAATCCTGCTTCCAAAAGAAACACCATACCAATCCCCCAAACTTTTCTGGTATACCATTTCTAAACTTAAACCAGGCAAAACTTCACAACCAAACACTCTATACCAAATCTAACTTCTATGCAGCCTGTACTTCCAAAACACACACACACACACACACACACACACACACACACACACACACACACACACACACACACACACACACACACGCACACACACGCACACAATTTAACAATACTGCCACTTCACACTCAAAACTCTAACCACAGTAGTCACACAGCCTCCAGCTCCCACGCCATACTGAAAATACTACTGACTTCAAAATAGTTCTTTTCACCAAAACCATCAAACGGTACCTCAAAAAACAAACTCACCATCACTGCCTCCCCAGAGAGTATCAAACTAGCAGCTGAAAAGCTTAGTTTACCCTGTCTATATCTTAACAGATAATTCTAAAAAACATACTTCCCTCCATTTAGAAAAAATCCTTCATTCTCTCCACACAAAGGTGGCCCATCCTCTGATACTTATTATTTCAGACCCATAGCCAATCTATTACCCTTCTCAAAAAACTAGATAAATATAACCATTCACAACTGCTAACCTTCCTCCTCAACCATAATCTTATATCACCATATCAGCATGGCTTCTGGCCCTCCCATAGTACAGACACAGCGTTCCTCTCATTTTTCAACACTGTAAACACCCTTAGGAACAAAAATTGCTTGGTCTTCTCAGTATTCCTCAGCATCTCTAAAGCTTTTGATTCTGTCTCACACCACAATCTCCATTTGCCTTCACAGACTTGTGGCTTATCAAACAAAGCTATCATGTGGATCAAATCTTACCTCCACAATAGAACTCAAAGTCTAAAACAGATACAAGCCTCTTCTACATTCCTTCCCATTCCAGTCAGTGTTCCTCAAGGATCTATCCTTGGCCCACTTACCTTTAATATATTTGCCCACAACCTGCAGACTGCACTAACTCCACTCTGATCTAGTATGCAGAGAACTCCATCATCATATCTATATCTTCCTCTATCTTTGAAATTACACAGATGTGAAGGAATATTGGATATCTTTTTGAAGCATGGTTACCGGAATCTAACATAGTTCTACACCCCCCCAAAAAACAAAAAATACCCTTCACACCTAAACTGGCATTAACACTGCTCAACCCACTTAGGCTTTAATTATATGATGGGACATTCATTGAACTTGTTCACCACTCTAAATTACCTGGAATCACTATTGATCAACACATAAAATTTGATCTACACATTCACCAAGTAAGCTATAAGAACAATCATGGAAGGCCGTTTGTCTTCCCCTGACATACACCCTAGCAGTCTTTACCAAACTACAAATTAACACATCTCACAAAATTTGAACTGTCATACAAGACTACAAGTCACTTCACAAACTTTCCTACAAGAACACACCACTGTGTAGCTCTAAACTGGCTAAACTTACTTAACTTTTTTAAACTCGACCAATTAAAAACGGCAAAAAAATCCTCCACTAGCCACAAACCTGTCCCTCCACAGTCTACTACACAGGTATGTTCCTACTTGTACTCTGTTTATGTAAAAAATGTCTGGCAAATGTGATTTCTCACACAACTCTCATGGGGACTAAATGTTTGCATTGTGCCAAACAGTGGAACCCCACTATCAAATAAATGCAACAAAAACCTTCAAAAGGATGCAAAACACTTCCTTCTTGACACTTGGCAATGTCACAGCTCTAAAGCACCTGATAAGCTCCTCCCTCTACTTCCTCCTGTCCCCATACAGCACCATACTGCAAATTATCAACTACGGAACATCCGTTGTGCAGACTTACTTCGTCTAAGCTAAGCATCACACCATACTGCAAACCATCAACTATTGCACATCCATTGTGCAGATTCACTTCGTCTAAGTTAAGCATCACACCATACTGCAAACCATCAACTACTGCACATCCGTTGTGCAAACTCACTTCGTCTAAGTTAAGCATCACACCATACTGAAAACCATCAACTATTGCACATCCATTGTGCAGACTACCATCAACTATTGCACATCCGTTGAGCAGACTCACTTTGTCTAAGCTAAGCATCACACCATACTGCAAACCATCAACTACTGCATATCCGTTGTGCAGACTCACTTGGTTTAAGCTAAGCATCACACCATACTGCAAACCATCAACTACTGCACATCCGTTGTGCAGACTCACTTGGTCTAAGCTAAGCATCCCACCATACTGCAAACCATCAACTACTGCACATCCATTATGCAGATTCACTTTGTCTAAGCTAAGCATCACACCATACTGCAAACCATCAACACTGCACATCTGTTGTGCAGACTCACTTCATCTAATTTAAGCATCACACCATACTGCAAACCATCAACTACTGCATATCCATTATGCAGACTCACTTCGTCTAAGCTAAGCATCATCAGAATGCTCACTCAAAATATTACTGACCTTCTCAAGGTCCTAATCGACCTCTTATCCCAAAGACATCTCTCTCTGATAACCACTTGCCTTCCCTTTGCACATCTTCTGTTATATATTCCTCAACTAACTACTACTCATATATCCTCAGAGCTATACCTCGTCTCACATTAATTTCTTATCTGTCACAATTCCAAGACTCTCATTTCCAGTACAGTGGTATAGATCTCTCTTTTTTTCATTTTTTCACACTTATGCCAGCCCAACCTGGGCACTCAATAATCATTACTCCCCCATGCTACTTGAGTGCCTATCTCCAGTACTGTCTTTGTATAAAAATTTCCTTTAAACTATGTATACTGTATAGAGCAACCGCCAATACTGCATTAAGTTGAAGTTATTATAAAAAATTACGTGTATTAGAATTCAATCTCCAAAAGTGTCTTTGTATAACATTTATACATTATTCACTTTAACATTTATGTATGGCACGGTGCAATTAAGTCATTACTTTAACTCTTAATATGTCTTAATATATTCTAGATGCTTCTGCAGTCATGCAGCTTATTTCCTCCGGGTCTCCTATGAAAATGGATTTTAATTCCCAGTTGGCCTTTACCGGTAAACAAATATAAATAAACAGCAAAGCTACTACTTGCTTTCTATAACAGTTAAATTAACCACAGACAAACACAAGTGCTTTTCTGCACCTTTATTGTGAATATGAACTGGCAGCACCTGGCTCTTCAGGTGTGCCACACGAGGTTTGTAAAAGTTAGTGCCATTTCACATAAGGAAACTGGCAAGAAACCGTACGACTTGGGTCTTTAAATTTGATATTTGTACAAGATCAAGTAGTGTAGCAGACTGAATAAAACTATACTGTCACTTTCACCATAAGAAAACTTCTGCTAGAATTTGAGTAAAATTTTTGTCACATAAAAATTTTTTAAGCTCTAGTTGCAATGACATCTGAAATAAAAAAAAAAAAAAAACAGTCTTCAACTGCGTAATACATACTTATAATATTCACCTTATTGCCCATAATTTGAGCACAGACCAGAATAACACAGCTCACAGTAAACTGCTGACTAGGACTGCAGGCTCCCTTGAACAAGCATGTTTGGGCATATTGCCCTTACCTAACAGCTGTGACATACAAAAAAAAAAATCAACATAATGCACTATACTCTTTGTGCCACAACAGTTCTACAACAACCAAATAAAAAGCAATTATTTCACTTTACTATCGGCAGGGAAAGGAAATAGTAATGTGAATCTCTATCAAACATATATTCTGTCAGTTAATAAAACACATTTCCATATTTTCTTTACACTACTAAGCCGCAGTGGTACAGCGGTCTCATTCTTGCCTCACAGCAAGAGGTTCTCCTGTTCGATTCTTGGCTGGAGTGCCTTCTGTCTGGAGTCTGTATGTCCTCCCCGCAGTCGAGTGGCCTCCAAAAGACATATGTGAATGGGCGTGCCTTTGCTGAAGGCTGGGCGTTGGGCTGGTAACTTGGCACCATAAAAAAATCTACTGCCATTCATTAGCGGACTGGAGTTCCGCTGTGGCGACCCCTAACCAGGAAAAGCCGAAAAGACAAACAAACTATGAGATACCCCTACGAATTACAAAAAACACAACTACTTCAGCACTTCTGTAAATATTTAAATGTTCACACAACTTGTCCTGTATTTATTTTCACTCAATACATGCATACTTCCGTGTCATAACCTAGTAATAACAAATATTTGTTTGCACCATGCAGTACCACATTTAGGCTGCTCATGGGCAGGTTTTCCTATCATGAAGGGATACACTGAAACACACTCACCAATCTGACATCATTTACTGGTCAAGCTTCATGTCCTACTTCCTCAAAAGAATAGGGACCCCCCCACTCTCAAAACGGACTTATATCAATATAATGCATTCTTGAAATTAGTGAATTTTCTACCTGAAATCTTTAAACGAAAATACCAAAACTAAGCATCAGGTTTCATATATTTAATCAGTAAAACATTTATTTATTTATTTACTTTTCTTGACTGGGCTAGTGCACTGATGAGCATTAACTAATAAGCAGTACTACATTCATGTTTTAATGCACAGCCTACTTTATATCATAAAGTTATGCAATTACTTCTGCCACTTTATTAACAATACATGCAACCATGGAGTGTGGTTATTAATGACAAAAGTTTATTAATGGGATAGTGTCTCACTGAAGCTCTGCTTATCACCTATTTCCTCACTGCCAATAAACAGACACATAAGAAAAGGGATGAATATTCCACTGATTTATGGGACTATAATTGAAGCCATATTCTGATACTCTGATTCGCCAAACTCTCCATCCACCCAGAGATAATAAAAAACATGCTGTGAAGGATCCACATTCCTGCAAGGGAAGCTCGGATACCCAACCTGAGTAGATTCAATGTCTTCAACACTTGTTTATTCATCACACAATTCCTCAGAGGAAAAGAAAAAGACAACACTGTATGGGTTTGGAAAGTGACAAAAACTATGACAAACAGTGTGTATTTACTTCAAACTTATACTAAGCAGTCTGACTAACAAAATGAAACGCAAGCCCAAACTGTGGCTAGTGAATTGGACAGCAAGAAAAGCAAACAATAACATACACAGTGCTGACAGGTGTGCTCACCAATGACCAACAATAACCTGGTCAAATAAGCCTTTGCCAAAAGAATCAAGAACAGATCACTCACCACTTACGGAGCACTCGTAATAACACCCAGTCTGATCGCACATCGGTCAAACTCCAGGTGACAGCGACGTAAACAGAAACCATAACTCGAGTTCTAAAGTAAAACCAAAACAGTATCGGGTTCACCACATTTCCTTCTGTCCCCTGAGGCCTTCCCCTGAATGAAAAATCAAATAGCTACCACCAGCCCCCCCCCCAAAAAAAAAGAGTTTGTGAAGGTTATGAAGTCTGAAACTCAAATATATTACAGTCCCTTTAAAAGAAACTACGTAATGAAAGCACAACGAATAATCATTCTGAAAAAAAAGTTAATGTAAGGAGCAGTTTGCACTTATAAGTGCTTAATAACGATCCTACAGAAAGTATAACTGCAAAAAAAAAAAAAAAAAGTTAAACTACTGACAATACAAGTGAAAAGATGGATTAAAACAGAGGCAAAAACTTATTACATGTGAAGAGTTGGGAACAAAGATCCGATTCAAATGGGATAGGAACACAAAATGAAATGATAGTTGACAGTGAGAAACAAAAGAATAGTTTTTTATTTAGGAAATACAGGAAATCTAACAGAAAAATGACAATGTGGGTGGGAATGTGAGTGACATCGCTAAAGTGGGCATTACTTGCATTTGTTGTAGTTGGACCTGAATTTTAGTCACTGGGATTGTCCCTTTAACACTTCTATGAATATAAGTCTGTAGAGAATACTCCCCCCTATACTTCTGCAAGACTTTTAATTTACACTTAATTTAAAGTTATACCAAGTGGAATATAATTCATGTACTTACTGCTAATTCTGTTACCAGGAAGCTGATTTTGCTGCAAATTCCTTCTTCTGTCACCAATATCAGATGGAAGCATCTTGTCTTTGAAAATAAATGACCAAAGGTGGTCCACTGGGATATTATACCCTACAAATTAAAAGGAGACAAAATTTAAAGATAAACTGTATTCTTCTGGGAATACGTAGGTTTCCAATGGGTTGTTCTCAAAATACACCTGAAGGAAAATGATAAAAGCAAGAATGAAAACCTTGCATGAATACAAGCCACTCAAGTAATTTCCATATTGTTAAACCTTTATTGTGTGTGTGTGTGTGTGTGTGTGTGTGTGTGTGTGTGTGTGTGTCCGCGCGTGTGCACACGCACTCGCACCCGCGCGCACGTGTGTCCACGTGTCTGTGTATGTGTGTGTGTGTGTGTGTGTGTGTGTGTGTGTGTGTGTGTGTGTGTGTGTGTGTGTGTGTGTGTGTGTGTGTGTGTGTGTGTGTGTGTGTGTGTGTGTGTGTGTATGTGTGTGTGTGTGTGTGTGTTTGTGTGTGTACATTAAGTTAGCATTCAGAGTTAAACACATACAGCTCCACCAGTATTTATTACTTATTTATTACATTTTGGTAATTCAGCAAATATAATGATATAAACAACCACTTCAGTCTGACCCAGAGTCAGCTGTATAAAGAAAACAAACTAAACGTTGTGTAGAACAGAAATATATAGTGAAAACCATGGGAAAGGAAATCTCAGTCTAACAAGAGATCAATATATTAAAGTATATTAGGTAAAGAGGCACATAGAATACTAAAACATACCAACACCGTACAATGTTCACACAATCAAACTTCTGTCATGATCCAACACCTTCATGTCAGTGAAGCTGTAATCTGTGATGAGACATGAAGTACATAACTAATTCAGAGCACTGTAAGAGTTCCATAAGTAGCGCCAGGTTCAATACTTACCTTTCTCAGTAAGGTATGCTGCATGAAGTGTGTGTGAGAAAGAAATAACACCTGGAACAGTCCTGATACTTGCAGGAAGTGTATTCCAGACCAAGAGACAGGAGTGGAGAAAGCCCCATAACCTACATTAGTTTGGGCTCAGAGAACAACTAGGAGGAAGACAGGAGATTCATGTTTAACTATAGAAGGATGAGGTAAGGTAGTTGTCCTAAGATGAATCATGTGTCCAAGTGGCCAGCATATATCACAAGTCTATAGTCAGGCACACTGATGTTCCACTCACTAGACTAAACCAGGAGAAAGTGACTGTCAGCTGCCTGTCAGGTGCCAGGATCCACCACATAACGCATGCACTCTCAGGTCACTCCACAATAAGTACAAATATGACACTGTCATTGTCCATGTTGGTGTGAATGACCTGAGACATACCTCCCTGGACTACATGAAAAGAGACATGGAGGAGCTCTCCGATCTTGTATCCCAGGCAGGTATGACCCTAACCCTGAGTTGCATCCTGCCATCACCCAGAATGATACCACAGTACAAGGACAAAATGATTGACTTTAACAACTGGCTAAGCTTCTGGTGTCATTCTAAGGGGATCCAGTATTTGTCTGCCTGGGACGACATGATCGACAGCCCACAATGCTTTGCCAGAGATGGCCTGCACCTGTCGACTTTAGGATTCCGGATACTGGCTAAGGCTCTTGCCACCCCTATAGTGCCTTTTTTAGGAAAGGTTCAAATGACAAATTTACCACTGTAACAGGTACAAGCAAGCAAAATCTGAGGGTAATGCTACTCAATGCTAGAAGTCTAAACCTCAAAATGCACTTACTCGAGGCACTCCTTAAAATGGAGAACATTAAGATCTGTGCAGTGACAGAGACCTGGTTCAAAGCTCCAGAGAGCACCCCTGCATTACCAGGCTTCAATTCATACCACACTTTTCGGCCACCTAACCCAGAAAGAAGCACTAAAGGCGGAGGCGTGTCCATATTCATTAAGGATATCCACACCTCCAGGCAAGTTGCACAGCATAATGCAGCCGAGATTATCCAAGTGCAACTAACTCTGGGAAAGACCGCAATCCAAATTGTAGCTTGCTACAGACCCCCCACCATGCCCCAGGATTCACACTCCTCATTTCTTGATACACTGGAAAGTATTAGGGTACAACCCAACACCCTAATAATGGGCGATTTCAACTACCCCACCATTAACTGGGAAAACTACTCATGTACCAACTCTTTTGCTAAACGTTTTCTAGAATTCATAAATTCCAATGCCTTGGATCAACTTATTCACACCCCCACCAGGGGCAGCAATATCCTAGACCTGGTCATTACCAACATGGGAAACCGGTGTTCCACACCAGAGGTCAATTCCTCGTTGGTCAGATCCGACCACAAGCTAATCAGCCTAGACATCCACATCCCACCCCCAGCCCCAATTAGGGAAACCATTGTAAAAAACTTCTCAAAAGCCAACTTCACACTTCTTAAGACAGAAGTGTCAAACGTCATGACATCCATGCAGACGGACAATAGAGGTATGACTGTCGAATCCTACACAAATGCACTTTATAAGCACTTACATGAGTGCATGGATCATGCTATCCCTAATGGAACCAAGATGTTATCATCCAAAAAAAAAGGAAGCCATTCTGGTGGTTCTCTGCCATAAACAAACTCTACAACAGAAGAAAGAAACTGTTGCAAAAAAGAGTAAAATCCCATGACTGGAGGAACTCCCTGGTCAACCTCAGTAAGAAGCTGAGATCCCTCATAAAATCCTCCAAAGCTAGTTATGAAAACAAAATTGCCACTGACTCTAAAGACAACCACTAAGCATTCTATAGCTATGTCAAGAATCTAAATGGGAACACTCAGATCTGCTCTGAGTTACAGCATAATGGCACTAAATATACAGAACCAAATGATATTGCCAACATCCTAGCAGATAGATTCAGTGCTAACTTTACCCCCCTCTCACCCCCTACAGAGCCCATCTCTATACCAGAAGAATGCAAAGTGCCTATAATCACGGCTGCGCAGGTAAAAAAACACACTCTCCAAAGCCAAGAACACAGTATCCAAGGGACCTGACAATATCCCAGGCTGCATTCTACACGAACTACAGAATGAACTGGCACCCTACCTAAGTACCATGTTCAATCATAGCCTCACCTCAGGCTTTGTACCCACTGAATGGTGCACCATGACAGTTATCCCACTCCAAAAAGGGCGAGCCACGACGGACCCCGGGAACTACCGCCCCATTAGCCCGACGAGCCTGGTCTGCAAGGCCATGGAATGTATCATCGTGGAATTCATAAACAAATACATTGGTAATCTCCAAACTCTGGACCCTACTCAGTTTGGATTTGTAAAAGGCAGATCATGTCTCCTAAACCTGATTGACTTCTTTGAAGCAGTCACCAAAGCCATAGATGAGGGTAAAATGGTTCACACAGCTTATCTAGATCTCGCCAAGGCTTTCAACACCATCCCCCACTCTGGAATTATAGATAAGATCACTAAACTAGGTATAAATCCCTATATCACAAGATGGGTTGCCAACTGGCTCATGGACAGACCCACACTTTGAAAGTAGCGGATTCCAAATCCAACATCAGACCAGTGACAAGTGGAGTACCACAGGGTTCAGTCCTGGGTCCTCTCCTGTTTGATATCTACTTCTCTGAAGTGCAGGCCAACACAGAAGGTCTTTGGCTAACAAAGTTTGCAGATGACTGCAAACTAGGAGCCATAATCGAAACTCCTAACGATGTGGACAAACTACAAAAGGGTCTCACTGAGACAGATACCTGGTGTCAAAGCCATGGCCTGAAGCTCAATGCCAAAAAGTGTATTGTCACTCCCTTTGGTAAAAACTCTGTACCCATGAACTACCACATAGCTGGTAGTCTACTTAATGCCAAAAATGTGATAAGAGACCTTGGGACACAGGTGGACAGTAGTCTCACCTTTGATAATCACATCGCCACAGTGGTCAGGAAATCCTTCTACGTGGCTCATTTCATCACAAAAGGATTCTCATCCAGAAAAAGAGGTCATTGTTCCCCTCTACTCATCACTCATTAGACCCATTATAGAGTACAACGCCCCTTTTGGTATGTACCTCACAAGACATCTACAACAACTGGAAAGACCACAGAAATACCTCACAAAGAGGATTACTGGCCTCAAACAGATGCCCTATGCAGACCGTCTCAAAAAACTACAGCTTTACTCCATCGCATATCGCCTACTCAGGGGCGATCTCTGCCTAACATACAAAGCTATGTCAAACCCAGAGCTGCTGGACATGCTCCACTTAAAGAAATCCCAATCCCTCTGAGCTACACCCTCTAGGGACCTTAACCTTGTCACCACAATAAAAGAATATGCTGGAGGGATAGATTCCTGTCCCAGAGACTTCCCATACTCTGGAACAGACTACCTATCTATGTCAAACAGAGCTCCTCATTAGCAATCTTCAAGAAAAATCTTGATGATTGGATGGGAAATGGGAAATTCACCCCGGGGATCACTTCTGTGGCTCTGATCGACAGGGGCACAGGAAAATAATTTTCTTGGGTGGCGAAAGCCAGGGTACATTTTTTGGCTAGGCTTGTATTAGCCCTAGGGGCAATAGCCTAGTACCTACCTATGAACCTATAAGTGACTGATCTGTAAAATGAGAAGCACAGGGCACCATTTGTTCACTCCTCAGCAGGTAGACAGACAGTCTTATAGAGAAAAGAATCCCTGTACTCACATCTGGTAGCTATGAGGAATACATTTGGTAGAAAAGATGACCCAATGCAGTTCATCAAACAAGTAGTAAATGTGAGGAAAACCCTACATAAAGCATTCCTGACACCCATTGGTTTCACTGGCCTTAGGTGCCAAGATCTGTTTGCATTCTAACATACTCCAAAGTCTTGTTGAAAACCAACTCAACTAGGACTTCAATTAAAGAACTCGGTTAAAACAAATACCTAGAAATGTACAGACACTGACAAATTTGAGACATATACTGCTCACAGAAGGCACACCCTAAGTAAATTAACTAACAACTTTCCATTTTCAAAAGGACTGTCCCAAACAACTGGCTGTTTTTGCAGTTTGTAAATAATACCTGCATCTCCAAAATGGTTCAACATTTTCCTTTCTTTAAATGTACTTATACTTTTCTTGACTCACTTATCCCCATAGATCTAGTGCGTCTTTTCAGGGGAGATTTGAGGTGGTATTTGTACTGACTAGGGAAAACGTAGCATAAATTCCACTACTCTTTTTAACAGGAGCCGTAGGATCCTTTATATCCATTTGAGCTGGTACCAACTCAGGCAGATATGATGTCCATTTAACGTTTTATGTGAAGGACAGAATTTTCAGCGAATTCTACTCGCATACCTATATAAACACCTCTTTATACTGGGATGCTGTCCCATAAAGCACGAGAGAAGCTGTATATTGCGAACAATGTTTATCTGCATATTGCGAACAATGTTTATGTATTTGACAGGATACACTTCTGCTCATTTTTGCTTATACTTTCAGTTCCGTTTCTGCTCCTATCCAGTGGCACTTTAAACATGATAAAATACTATTATGTCTATTTGTATTTTACTCAACTGTTACACTCCTGTTTTTGTCACTGTGCTTGTATACACTGGAAAAAATGTTTATGTTCTCCTTAATTATTGTTAGTAAGATTTTTATGTACATATGGACCAACATGTCTTTGTAGTAATGTTCTCATGCAACTTTTTTTGTTTGTTTTAAATGTTGGAGCTTTTCTCCCCGGGCCTTTCCTGGTGAATAAATAAATAAATAAAATAATGTGTTTTTATACCTGTTATAAAGTATTTATTACAGTCACTAGTTATACACCTTGAGTTTGCTAGTGATACCCCATTATTTGATATTGAGCTTAGTGAAGGATGCATATTGGTTATTAGGTTAACTTACTTGGAATAGTTCTTAATATTTGATGGGAAAACACTCTGGGAAAACACTCTATCCACCCCTCTTCCTGTCTCCCTTGGTGTACCCCAAGGATCTATCGTAGGCCCTCTTCTATTCTCCATCTTTATCAACGATCTAGCTATTAGTATTTCCCAAGCTGTGACCATAGAATACGTTGACGATTTCACTTCAATCTCCTCAGCTACAACTCCATCTGAACTCCATGCCCTCACCCAAAGTGTCTTTGAGCTTGTAGAAGATTGTTTTTTACAGCGCTGTCTCCTCCTCAACACTAAAAAGACTAAACTACTGCTATTTACTCCTGCACAAAAGTCCACCCCATTTCACTTCTCTATAAAATTCAAAAACAAAGTTCAAAGTTTAGCAGGGCCAAGTCACAATGGTAGTAACTTTTCATACATTTCATCAATACAATATTTACCATTTACTATTTCACATTGGTTAATTGTACATATTCAAAAGAAAAAACACATCTGATTCATTAGTCATTGTGGTGATTTGCACCTTCGTGTTAGGGCACGTAAAAACATTTAAAATTATTTATAAAGTGGCATTATAAAGCACCATACACTTTATGAAACAGACAAAAGAAAAGAAAAAAACTTTTTTATGTAATCATTTTTTATGGTATCAGGTTTGCAATCATTTTAATTTTGTTATCAATGGTTTTTAAATAATGCTTTGACTAATGTTGTTTTAATTAGAAATGCTGCTCAAATGTGCATTTATTTCAATTTAGCATGTGATCAATTTATGAGCTATTTAAGCAATCGCTTAAGGCTCCACTGTGTTCTGACTTGATAAAGCCTGGAAGGTATCCGGGCGAAAGCGCTTGTCTTGGATTTATTTCGCTGGTCTTTTTATTTTTAATAAAACGCTTGACACTTTGCCTGTTGGATTATTGCTTCTGCTGGCGGACTTGGTATATTTATTTACTGGTCTGATTCTTCGTTTTGAGCTTGTTTGTAGTGGTCCTGCACCATGACCGCAACTGCAGAGGCGTTCAACCCGGCGGTTACACCACGGCTGCTTCAGGAAACTGAGAATGAACTTCCTGTCACTCGGACAGAATTCAATCAGGTTCTCAGCATGTTAACGGAGCTGAAAGGATTATTGAAGGAGCAACAAAATGGAGCAGCTAATATCACTATCACTTCCGAACCGAGTACTAGTCACAAAACTTTTAATTTGGATACGCAAAAGAAAAAAGTTGCAGCGGCAGTTGCCAATGACAATCATGTTATGGAAGAGACTGCGAAGGTTTCCAACAACCGAAATGAAAATGTTACACGCCATAAAGGGTCGAAGGAAAAGCACAAAGATTTTAACTTTGCTAACTGGGCTAAGCAACCGTTTAATTTCCACAAAGGTACTGTTAATTCCATCAACTCTCTTTCGGTTAAATCAGAGTTTGATGAATTTAAAAACAAGTTATATAGTTTAAGAAGTAACCAAATGGAGATAGACTACTTGAGGGAATGTATTAGAGTCAAACGCATTCCAAAAGGACTGAGATTTTTTAAATTTCCTAATTTTGTAAAGCATGGAACAGCACATTACAAACAGCTTTGTGACATTTTTGATAGAGCAGGGTTCAGATGTTTTAGAGCTAATGATCTCTGAGTATGAAACTAAAGCCACTATATTAACTAATGAATTAAATGTATTAAATGAATCTGTTACTTCTGATAATGCTTTTGCTATGGTCAAGCATGACTACACCAAAGTCTTTGATGATGTTGATCAATTCTGTGTAAAGATTATGAATAGGAAAATAGGAAAATTAGAAAGGGATTTGCACGAGTATAGGGATGAATTAGCTTGCCCTTGCCATAACAAACTTAGAACTAACATGAGAATAACAAGTACAGTTGAAAATGGCGGGGATGAAGTTTTTCAGCACAATTATAATGAAGCCCCCCGTAGAAGTGAACGCTTGGCGGAGAAGGGCAAAAGGCCATACAATCAGGATTTTGCCCATGCCCTCGGGAGGACCGGGGCCTGGGGTCCCAAACCGCAAAGGACGGGGTGGGGATGGAACAACAAGCAACATTAACCTTAAACTGCAACCCAAATTCTAACACAGTCCCTAGTAACACCACAAACACTATTACATTAAGTAATATAACTTTTCGACGAAACGTTATTGAGATTATCAAGGAAACTAATTGTACTTTATACAGAAAGAACAATTATACCATATACAACTGCACGGACATTCCAATTAGTGACACAGCTTTCAACATCTTTACCAAAGGCCTGCATTTTGTACCAACTAATAGGGTAGATCTACCGAAATTATTGATAGACCTTAAGCTTTTTACAAGAGGACTTAATTTAAAACATTTTTTCAAAGGGAAAGCATGTAATTCTACAGGCCTCAATAGGAAAAGCACTTTTAACCCTCCCATGCACCCATCACTTAAAATTTACGAGGAATTAATTGAGCAGGACTTACGCAATATCTATTGCGATACTAGTACACCTGGGCAAACTAATTTTGAACTGCATGAGCTTGAATATATAAATATGCTATCAAAAGAAAAAGTCAGGATTATGAAACCTGATAAAGGTGGGGGGGGGTGGTCCTCATGTATGATTCTAATTATGAGGCACATATGCATCATTTACTGCATGATGAGACCCAATATTGTTTAATTTCTCGTAATGAATACAATATTGCCCTGGCTAAGATAAAATATGTCCTTTATGATTATCTTTTGCAAGGCTTTATCAATGAAAAACTGTACAACTTTCTGTTAGTTAACAAACCCACAACCCCTGTAATGTTTGGAATTCCAAAAACCCACAAAGGTACTGATCCACTAAATTTTAGACCCATTGTTTCTGGTGCAGGGGGCATAACGGAACCTATTGCTAAATTTATTGATTACATTACCAAACAGTACAACTCAGCTCTCACCCACGTATGTAAGGATTCGTGGGAATTTTTAAGAAATTTTCCAGTTGAAAAATGTTCTTCTACAACCCTTATGGTTACCGTGGACATAAAAGATTTATTCCCTAGCATCCCCCACACAACAGGGTTGGATTTGTTTGGTGACTTTTTCAAAAGTGAAACAAACCTGAGCAACACTTTTTTAAATTTAATACTTGAAATGATGGGTGTAGTATTAGAACATAATTATATTTTCTTCAATGGTGAACTTTTCAAACAGCTAAAAGGGGTAGCTATGGGTGCCTCCTGCGCAACCATATATGCCAATGTGGTTTTGCACAGGTGGGAGCAAACATTCATTTTTAACACTGCATGGACAGAACATCTCATTCATTATTGCAGATACCTGGATGACATCTGCATTATTTGGGAAGGCACAGAGGATCAGCTTAAGTCCTTTTTGGAATACATAAACACAACTACTGAGTTTTTGAATTTCACTTATAACATCAGTAACAATGAATTACACTATTTGGATGTTACAATATATAGGGACCTTCAAAGCTCAGAATTGCATTCTAAGGTGTATAGAAAACCCTCTTTTTCAAATTCTTTGTTACACTACAATAGTCAACACCCATTCCATCAAAAGAAAGGAATAGTCAAGGGGCAATTAATAAGAGCCTCTAGAATGTGTAGTAACTTGATAGATTTTACAACTGAAATCAAAAGATTACACAAAATGTTCTCTGAAAGGGGATATCCAGACAATTTACTCATAAACATTACTGAGGAGGTAGTAGCTAAAAGAGACTCTTTATACACACCTTTATTAGGTAATCCCTTGGCCAGGAATCATGTATCTCAAACACAGATGGACAGTTTTGATGAGAACGTGATTAGTTTCACATACACTTTTTCAGACAACTCTTCCCAAATAGAGAACATTATATCAAAATATTGGTTTGTTTTAGCAAGCAATGATGACTTTAAAACCATCATTGCCAACAAACCAAAATTTGTGAGAAAAAGAGGGCAAAATTTAAAAGACATATTTGGGAGAAGATCAATGTCATCTAGGGGAGAACAACATCATAAAAATGGCACCTATAAGTGTGGTGCCTGTAAGCAATGTGCCCTAATTATTAACAGTTCGCACATTTATTTAAAGGCCCGTCACATCAAATTACGTTCTCCCAGGTACTTCTCATGTGGCACAAAAGGAGTGATTTATTTAGGGTTGTGTATCACTTGTGGAAGTTTTTACGTAGGTAAAACCGAACGAGAATTTAGAAAAAGATTATACGAGCACACCTACGACATAGAAAAGAAGAAAGAAAGCAATGCCTTCTCCAAACACTCCCTAGAATGCCTGGGCTACAAACTAAAATTTATGGTCCTTGAGCAAGTAAACCCTAATGTTAGAGGGGGGGACTGGGAATCTACACTAGAGTACAGAGAGCTGATTTGGCAGCTCAAACTTGATGCAGGTAAAGTCCCAGGTCTTAATGGTACTTTAAGTATTGGTTCTGTTTTAAAGCTCAGGAGGGCTAGGTTATAATTACATTAAACTTTTTTGCATTCATTAACACAACATTCATTACACGCAATACATATTATTTATTTTGTATTTTTTATTTTCATAGTTTTTATTGTTTAATTGTACATACTCGAAGGACTAAGTATAGGTAAATCATTAGACATGATGGTTACTTATACCTCCGTGTAAGGGTATATAAACACTGTACTTTAAGTAATGGCTCTGGTTCAAAGTTTAGCAGGGCCAAGTCACAATGGTAGTAACTTTTTATGCATTTCATCAATACAATATTTACCATTTACTATTTCACATTGGTTAATTGTACATATTCAAAAGAAAAAACACATCTGATTCATTAGTCATTGTGGTGATTTGCACCTCCGTGTTAGGGCACGTAAAAACATTTAAAATTATTTATAAAGTGGCATTATAAAGCACCATGCACTTTATGAAACAGACAAAAGAAAAGAAAAAAACTTTTTTATGTAATCATTTTTTATGGTATCAGGTTTGCAATCATTTTAATTTTGTTATCAATGGTTTTTAAATAATGCTTTGACTAATGTTGTTTTAATTAGAAATGCTGCTCAAATGTGCATTTATTTCAATTTAGCATGTGATCAATTTATGAGCTATTTAAGCAATCGCTTAAGGCTCCACTGTGTTCTGACTTGATAAAGCCTGGAAGGTATCCGGGCGAAAGCGCTTGTCTTGGATTTATTTCGCTGGTCTTTTTATTTTTAATAAAACGCTTGACACTTTGCCTGTTGGATTATTGCTTCTGCTGGAGGACTTGGTATATTTATTTATTACAGTCACTAGTTATACACCTTGAGTTTGCTAGTGATACCCCATTATTTGATATTGAGCTTAGTGAAGGATGCATATTGGTTATTAGGTTAACTTACTTGGAATAGTTCTTAATATTTGATGGGAAAACACTCTATTCACCCCTCTTCCTGTCTCCCTTGGTGTACCCCAAGGATCTATCGTAGGCCCTCTTCTATTCTCCATCTTTATCAATGATCTAGCTATTAGTATTTCCCAAGCTGTGACCATAGAATACATTGACGATTTCACTTCAATCTCCTCAGCTACAACTCCATCTGAACTCCATGCCCTCACCCAAAGTGTCTTTGAGCTTGTAGAAGATTGTTTTTTACAGCGCTGTCTCCTCCTCAACCCTAAAAAGACTAAACTACTGCTATTTACTCCAACACAAAAGTCCACCCCATTTCACTTCTCTATAAAATTCAAAAACAGCACAGTCATATCTCCAGACACAACAACCAAACTCTTAGGGGTTACTATTGACCACAACCTTAACCATGATACTCATATCAATACCACAATAAAATCGGTAATCCAAAAGCTAGGCTCCCTCTACAAAATTAAGCCCTTCCTCACTCCTACAGCCAGAACTACTATTGCCCACACCCACCTCATCTCCACTCTCTTCTATGCCTCTCCTATATACACAAATCTATCAAAAACTAACCTCAACAAGCTGTAAATCTCCTACAACAGTATAGCCAGATTTGCTACTGACTCCCCATTTAGAACCCAGCACTGCCTAAATTTAAACCAACTCGGTTGGCTGGAACTACACAATCAGTTATTTCAGCAACAACTAATTATTTCCCATAAAATCCTTTATTATCCAGAGAAAACACCAATTCTTACAAATCTTATCAGTCCATACAAAAATCTTTCCAATCTACGCTCAGCTAATAAACTACTAGTATCCAGACATAAACCCAATAATAAAGCAGGAGTTTCCCTTTTCTCTAATACTGTGGGTAAAAGCTGGAACCTACTGCCTGGTGACCTCACTTGCATCTCCTCTACTTTACTTTTCAAAAAGAAACTTAAATTTTATCTTACTAGCCACTGGCTCTGTCCCTGTACCAACCCTGACCAATACTTTCTCCTCCTGTTTTCAACATCAGTAATGTTTCCTAAGCTATTCCACCTTACATTATTGTCACTTCTAAGGTTACTACCTCTAAGTGGGACTTAGCATACCCAAGATAGACTTAACAGACATCCTACCTGCTTCTGCTAGAGGGGTAACTTCCCCTTTACTACTCTCTCCTATTCCTGATTTTCTTCTCTTCTATAACTAGTCTCTTTTCCCATTCCTTATTAATGACTTTGTTGTTCTGGGAATCTCCCTCTTCCTTACTATAACTTTCCCACAGTGTAAAAAAAGCTTTAATAGTGAAAATAGGGGAAGGGGTATTTTATCTTAACTGAACTTTAATGTTTTGTAACTGTTTGTATTTTTAATCTTAAAATTTTGTAATTTTAAATATTTTTAATCTTGTCTGATCCTTGTGGAGCTTTTCTCCCCAGGCATCTACTGAAAATGGACATATATCCAGCTAGACTAGCCCTGTCAACAAATGTAAAATAAATAAATAAAATAAATAAATGTTATAACTAATTTATTTTCATATACTGCTTAATTTGATTAAATTTACGCCTTTAGTTCCTTACAAATCTGATTTAATATACAGTCATGTTTCTGTTTGGTGATTGTTTACAAAGTTTTTTTCTTGTATACTTTGGTTAAGGTCAAACTTCACCAAAAGGGATACGTGTTAATGGTTGATTCCACCATGTTTCTCTTTGGCCACAGTCTCAATACTTCTAACTAAAACATTTTCCAAAGTGGTAAAACCAAAATCATTTTAACTCTGAGCTATCCAATTAATATTGTTCAAAGAGTCTGATAGCTCATTGTAAATTTATAAGTCTATAATTGTATATATTGCCTAAATGAACGTGCTTGTTAAGTTCAATAGAACAGAAGCCAATGGACGACGGTATATTAACATTAGTGCTGGTAATGCAAGTACTATGTCCAGAAATGCATGCAAAAATCTGACAAGTACGTTGACTGAAAATAGTCTAGATAGCAAGATTCACAAAAATAATGCAACGAAAATGCTATTCGAAGGACGTGGGTTAAATGCAAGATGTTGTTCGATGCAACAAAAATGTGAAACATGCACACTGGAAATGTTTTAAATTCAGTCAGATCTGAATTTACCAGTGAGAAAATAACTATTCATTTCTCTTCCTTGTCACAGTCGTTATTAGAATTCATGGTCAAGGGTTCACAGTCTATATAGACTAGCACATCACAAGGTGCTTTGGGAATGCAGTCTGCCATCTCTGGGAAGCTCTGCCATATTGGGGGGGGGGGTCACTGCATCTGGACAGCAAAGTCTGATCTTTTAAAAAATAGCTATAGTATCTAAAACATTTACTGGCTAATTAGCAACCTAAGGATAGAATAAACAACTTCATAAATAAAATACAGCAGGCTAGGGGTATAAACAGATCAGGGATTTAAAACAACTGTTTTCTGCTCAAAGGAATTTGAATTCCATCACTGGAAAAAGCTTTACACTGTTGTTTCTATGCAGAATCAGCTTGATGGCTATGTAAAAAATGTGTATAGTTAATATGCTAATTATAGGTTCATGGGTGATCACTAGGCTAATGGCACAAAAACCTTTACAAGCTTAGCCAATAATACCAAAGATATGACAATATTGCATCTTAATTCCCCAGAGATGGGATGGGGTAGTATCAGGGTAGTGGGTATTTGGGTGTTGGAGCCCCAAGTCATTTTACAGACTGCTTCTGTCCATAAAGGATATGGGCAGTACCCCAAGAGTGAATTTATGGCTCCCCATGCATTTATCCAAATTTTTTTTGAAGAGAGTGAGGGACAGATTTCATTTTATGAAGTTGGCAAGTATATTCCATAGACAAGGTAGCCTTCAAGATAAGAATCCGTCTCTCCAGTATATTCTGTTAGAGTTACAAATAAGGTTCAGGTCCACAGAAAGCTTAACCTGTGTATAACTTTTCTTGTGAATATGTAGCATTTTCATCAGGGCTGGATCAGAGACTGCGTTGTAGGTCAGGCACAAGTCCCCTCTCAATAAACGATATCATACAGAGTAAAAGGATAGGGTCTTTAGCTGGTTTGCATAAAGCATGTGTCTTATGCTATGTATCAATACACTTGCCCAACATTTCCTGGAATTCATTAATTCCAATGCACTGGACCAGCTCATTCTTACCCCTACTAGAGGTAGCAACATCCTTGACCTGGTCATTACTAACATGGGTGACCGTTGCTCTTCACCAGTAGTCAACTTCTCCCTGGTTAGATCTGACCACAAACTAATCACCTTAGAAATCCACATCCCTCCCACCCCCACAAAGGTAACCACCATGAAAAACTTCTCCAAAGCTAACTTTTGACTCCTAAAAACAGAGGTGGCGAACTTCGCAGCACCCATGCAAATGGAGAATAGTTGCATGAATGCCAAATCATACACCAATGCACTGTACGAACACGTACACAAATGCATGGATTTTTCTATACCCAACAGAACCAAGATGCTCTCCTCCAAAAAAAGGAAGCCAATCTGGTGGTCCCCTGCTATAAACAAGCTCTACAATAGAAGGAGGAAACTGATTAGAAATAAGGTGAAGTCCCAAGACTAGAAAAACTCCCTTATCAGCCTCAACAAAAAGTTGAGATCCCTCATCAAATCCTCTAAAGCTAGCTATGAAAACAGAATTGCAACAGATAGTAAAGACAACCACAAGGCCTTCTATACTTATGTAAAGAATCTCCACAGCAATATCCAGATCTGCTCTGAGCTACTGCACAATGGTACCTCCTATACCGAGCCAACAGATATTGCCAATATACTGGCCGACAGATTCAGTGCCAACTTTACCCCTTTCCCCCCAAAGGACCAATCACAATACCAGTAGATTGCCAGGCACCCAATATTACTGCTGCACAGGTTAAAACAGCGCTGTCCAAGGCCAAGAATACAGCTTCTATGGGTCCTGACAATATCCCTGGCTGTGTTCTACATGAACTATAGAGTGAACTGGCACCACACCTGTGTGTCCTGTTCAATCACAGCCTCACCTCAGGCTTTGCCCCTACTAAATGGAGCACTGCTACAGTCATCTCTCTCCACAAAGGAGGAGCGACTACAGACCCCGGGAACTATCGCCCCATTAGCCTGACGAGTCTGGTATGCAAAGCTATGGAACCCATCATCATGGACCTAATAAACAAGGATATAGGGAATCTTCAAACTCTGGATCCCACACAGTTTGGTTTTGTGAAGGGTAGATCATGCCTGCTCAACCTGGTTGACTTCTTTGAGTCAGTCACCAGAGCTGTGGATGAAGGCAAGGTGGTTCATACAGCCTACCTTGATCTGGCCAAGGCCTTTGATACCATTCCCCACTCAGGAATCATAGAAAAACCCACTAAGCTAGGCATCAACCCCTATATCACTAGGTGGGTTGCAAACTGGCTCACAGATAGAACCCACAGTGTGAAAGTAGCTAACTCCAAGTCAGACTGCCGGCCAGTCACAAGTGGAGCCCCACAGGGTTCGGTCCTGGGTCCTCTCCTGTTTGGTATCTACTTCTCTGAAGTCCAGGTCAACATGAAGGGACTCTGGCTGACAAAGTTTGCAGACAATTGCAAGTTGGGAGCTATTATTAACTCCCCAGGTGATGTTGACATCCTGCAGAAAGGCTTCACTGAGACCAATGGACTGGTGTCAGAACCATGGCCTTAAGCTCAATGACAAAAAAATGTGTCATCGTCCCCTTTGGGAAAAACTTGGTTCCAATGAATTACCACATCGATAGTAGTCCACTGAACATAGGAGGCATTATAAGACATGTGGGAACACAGGTTGACAGCAACCTCTTTTTTGACAACCACATTGCCACTGTGGTCAGAATGTCCTTCTATGTGGCACATCTCATTACTAAGGGTTTTGCATCCAGGAAGAAAGAGGTCATTGCCTCCCTCTACTCTTCCCTCATTAGGCCAATCATAGAGTACAATGCCCCATTTGGCATGTACTTCACTAGACACCTGCAACAACTGGAAAGACCACAAAAGTACCTCTCAAAGATTATCCTAGGCCTTAAACACTTGTCCTATATGGACAGACTCAAAAAACTCCAACTATTCTCCGTCTCATATCGCCTATATAGAGCCTATCTCTGCTTGACTTACAAAGCCATGTCTGACCCAGCTCTGTTAGAAATGCTACATCTAAAGATATCTCAATCCACACCACATGCTCCAGAGACCTCAACCTCATTAACACAATCAACAGAACATGCTGGAAGGACAGACCCAGAGACTGCCCATGCTATGGAACAGACTTCCCATACACGTCAAATAGAACACCTCACTGACCCTCTTCAAGAGAAATCTTGATGAGTGGATGGGAAATAGAAAATTCACCCTGGGGATCACTCCAGTGGCTCTACATGATAGAGACACTGGGAACTAATGTCGTGTGGCACAGTGCCAGGGTAACCCTATGGGCTAGGCTTGTAAAGGCTCCAGGGCCATTAGCCTAGTACACACCTATGAACCTATGTATATTTTTCGTGAGAAACCACTGGGGCTGCTCCAATTGGTGTAAGTCCCTGGTTAGGTACATGCAGAAGAAACATTGTACTCGATTATGGGCCTGATAAGGGCAGAGTACAATGGCACTGTGACTTCCTTTCATCTTGATGCCATGCGTTTAGTTATCTTTTACTTATCTTTGCCTCATAGGTTGCTTTGGCAGATTTGGCGAGCTCTATAATTTTTTGTTTAGATGGATGAGTGTCTTTTTGCACTGTCTTGTCTGTTCCTTCTTGGCTTTGGAGATTTTTTTTCCATTTGCTGAATAGACTATTTATGATAGGGGTTCACCAGGGTAGTTTATTTTTGCCAGTAATCATAGATTTGAATCAGACAGGTACCGCCTCCTCTATGCAGCTTTGAATATGGTTGTACAGGTGTTTTTGTGTACTGCTCAGAGTAGGCCATTGTGTCATCAGGGTACAGAGAGGCTTGGAAGTTTAATAAGCTGTCATTTAGGTTGAGGTAATTGGCCTTCACAAAGTTCTTAACAGGTTTGGAGTTTAACAGGGGTTCTAGGTTAGCTTTAATACAAAGGGGATGATGTTGATCATTTTCTGGTCATATCTTACCAGGGAGGAGTTAATGCACAGGAGGGAGCAGTACCCCCCATATGTCCATGAGTACTATGTCTAGGATATTTGTACCTCTAAGTTGGGGAGCTAACTAGTTGCTCCAAAAATCTCTGATCAAATGAATTACGGGTCATATGAGTCTCCCATTTTAAAGAGGGGTAGTTGAAGTCACCCATAAATATGGCATTAGGCTGAATGTTAAGAGATTCCTGTAGGTTTAAGTAGGATGTGTGGTTTTCCAGACTCATCTTAGGGGATCTGTAGCAAGGGTATGATGGGGGGGGGGGGGGTCACACCAATAGGTAGTTGGGCATGGAACAGCTTAACAGAGTCATGTTGTTGGACCAGTCTGGCAGTGTACTTGTCCTTTATGAACACTGAGACACCTCCTCCCTTTGTTTTATCCTGAGCTGAGGGGGATTGAAGTGTATGAAAGGCATTGTAGGCTTTGATAGTTGAGGTGTTTTCTATGGTTCTGAACCATGTCTCCGTGACTGCACATATGTCTGCATTCTCCACAGTAAGGAGTGCTTACAATGAGTGCATTTTTTATTTAAACTCCTAGCATTGAGCAGCAGTACCTTTAGGTAGTTGTGAGTAATTTTTGTTGTGCTGGAGGGTTTCACAACTTGGCACAGCCTAAAAAATGCACTATGGAGACAGATAATGTTTTTCCAGTATCTAGAAGCCAAGGGGTGACAAGTGCAAACCATCTCCGGCAAAGCATCATGATTTGTCGATCATGTCTCCCCAGGCTGATAGATATTGGATCCCCTTGTTGTGACTCCAGAAAGTAAGCCCATTGCTGAAGTCAATCATTTTTTGCTGGTAATGTGGCATCATCATTGGTGAAGGTAAGGTGATGCTCAAGGCTAGATTCATACCCACCTAGGACACATATTCAGACATATGTCTCTCTTCACATAGTCTAGTGAGGTATGTCTTCGGTCAGTTATGCCCACATGGACTATGACCATGTCATACTGATATTTGTGGTTTAAAGACCTAAGTGTATGCGTGATCTGATGGATCCTGGGCTCCAAACAGAAAGCTAACTGTGATTTTATTCTTGTTTAGTCTGGTAAGGAGGACATCTGTATGTCTTACAACAGAATCCCCAATAACTAGAATGTATGTTTGTGAGGTGTGTTGCCTTATGGGCTTAGAAGCGGGACTGGGGCTACTATGATTTTCAGAGTTATGTGTTGTGTGAGGTGCTGTGCTTTTTGAGTGTGTACAGGGATGCTGAGAGATGCTTTTACGAGGCCTTGGAAGTTTTAGTAGATTACAAGCATGCACCTCCGCATATGTATGTCTGTGTGTTTGTTACTTAATTTGGAGTGTTTTGAGTGTAACGCTAATGACCTGCTTTGCACTTTTCGCATGTGTATGTGAGAGCTTTGCCTCCAACGACATTGTGTATCTACATTTCTCACACACTGCTTTTGTCTGTTGTAAAATTAAATGGTTGTCAGTGAACATAAGGCAGTTACTACACTGTTTCAGGATGCCCATATCCACCAGGCCAGAAACAGAGATGACAGGGAAGCACCTATCCATTACTTTTGATCCTTGGTAGATGGGAAGGAATAAAGAAGAGGCACATAAAGGTCTAAGTGAGAGTGTTTAGCTGTATACTATTAGATGACCTTTAGGGGTGCTGCTCTCTGCATAGACTGGCAGCTCTTTGAGTAGCTATGAATAATGGAAGACTATGGAAAGTCTTTCTATACAGGATTTTAAACTGGAGAGGTTTGCTTGTATAAGCGTTTGTGCACCACTCAAATGTGAGGCTTTTATACTGGCAGAAAGAAAGACTCTTACACAGTTAAACCCTCAGGCCAATCAGATAAACATACAATAAGTCTTCCACCGGCAGTTCCCAACTGGGATGGGTTGAATCAGCCCCCTGCACTCACCAGAGTGCAAAAAAAAAAGTGTAGTAACAAATGCTTTACAACAAAAGGCAGAACTCCTGCACTATCAGGAATCCTTGGAAATATGTTCACAAACCCTGTGAAATGTTCACAAATACAGAAAAAAAAATTATTGATTAGGAAGAGAACTGTGTGTTTTCATATTAGATTAGCATCAGTTGAAACAATATTATAGAAAAAGTGGCACAAAAACATAAAAATATAGTACAAAATACCAGTTGCGTATGGCTTAACTATCTTAATTAGCATGTGAATGTTTTGTAACTTCTCATCAGTGCATATTTTCTAGGCTAGCAGCCTGCATAGTGATCAGCCCTAACGTGGCAAGTGTGGTTCTATATATATAAGTAGTTATTGGTACTGAATTTTATAAACCCATCTGTTGATGTCAGGACAGTTATGTAGGTACTGTGTGTTTACGGTACACTTGTACACCTGTGCAGGCAAGTGTTACATTACATAAGCACAGTCGGTCACAACGTTAGTCTCTAAATAACATAACAGTTGTTTGTAGGTAGACAGCCCTTTGAACATACCAGTGTGATATACAGAGCATAATCAGAATGTTTCGTTGACCCCTACTCATTAGGATGCCACAGCAAAGGTTTTATACCCTTTACATATCACACAGCCATGCTGCCCCACAAGTTATTCATTTTTTGAAGCTGTAGTTACATTTTATGAGGTCATAATATTCATAAAAATGTGTTGTACACTTTATATATTGCTTTACTAATAAGGTTTCAAATTTTACACTCCAGTGTAATGATAGGGCAGTAATCATAATCTCAGCCAATGCCCCACAGCAGGGTTGTGATAGTGAGGAAGAGAGTGCATTCAGACAGCAGTTGCAGGACCTACTAGATAAAGCAGGACGACATGAATTGATGTTGATAATGAGTGACATGAATGCACATATCGGGACAGACATAACAGGATACGAGGACTGCCTTGGTCCACATGGGTGGGGTAACAGGAATAAAGAAGGAGAAGCCATTTTGGACTTCTGTATGGCAAATGGCTTGATAGTAGCCAACACATGGTTTAGAAAGAGAGACAGTCACAAGATCACATACAAGAGTAGCCAACATGCAACTCAGGTAGACTTCCTCCAAGTAAGGAAAAGGCACTGGGGTAGAATCCATGACTGCAAAGTCATCCCCAGTGAAACAGTCGCCCCACAGCATAAACCACTAGTTGCCACAATCAGCTGCAAGTAGTGGTCAGAGAAGAATCGAAGGTCAACAGAGACTAGGCTGATGACCTGGAAGTTGACTGGAGGTAAAGTACAGCAATTCAAGGAATTACTCAGGGCTCTAGCACCCCATGAAGAGGAGGAAATAGGTGGAGTTGAAGAAGAATGTCAGCACCTGAAAACAGCATGTGTTAGGACTACAGAAAAGATATGTGGCCGAGCCAGGTATGGAAATAAGGTACATAAGGAAAGCTGGTGATGGAATGCAGAAGTCCAGGAAGTCATCAAAAGAAAAAAGGAGTGCAGGAAGAAGTGGGAGACAGAAAAGACTGACTAGGCTAGGAAGGACTACTGGTTGGCTAATAAAGAAGCTAAGAAAGAAGTTGCAATAGCAAAGAATTGGACATCTGAGGCACTGTACCAACTTCTGTAAAGTGACTCAGTAAGCGGCACAAAGAAAATATATCAGGTTAAAAGGCAAAGACAGAAAGATAAAGAAGATAGTCAGACACCCTTCATAAGGGATGCCAGCAACAACCTGCTCACCAGTCCACAGGACATCAAAGGCAGAGGGAAGGAGTATTTCCAGCAGCTTCCGAATGAAGAAAGCCCATAGAAGCTGTACTGCCCCAGAAACAGCCTATGATAAGAGAAGAGGAGCAGCCCACCTTAGAAGGAGTAAGAACAGCACTAAGGAAAATTAAATCAGGGAAAGCAGCAGGCTCAGATGAGTCCACAGCAGATGTGATAAAGATGCTGGCTGAGACAGGGGAGAAATAGGTCCTGAGGGTACTAATAGCAGTGTGGAGAGAGAGGCATATCCCAGGTGACTGGAGAATAAGCATACTCATGCCAGTGTACAAGAACAAAGGTTACATGCACAACTGTGGGCAGTACAGAGGCATCAAACTCCTACCGCATTGCATGAAAGTTCTGGAGAGGGTGATTGATAAGTGGACATGCAGAGTAGTAGACTATAAGTTGGGAGATGAGCAGTTCGGATTCAGATCAGGGCACAACACAATTGACCCAGTGTTTGCATTGAGACAGATACTTGAGAAGAAGATAGAGATGAAGAGAGAGTCCAACTGGGCATTCCTAGACTTGGAGAAAGCATATGACAAGGTCCCAAGAAAGTTGATCTGGGCAGTACTGCTGTGGTTTGAAGTCCCAGACATATTGATAGAATTAGAACAGGCTATGTACAAGGACTCAGTGACTCAAGTACGAACAGTGTTCAGCCTCACAGAGGGGTTCACAGTGGGAGTGGGTGTACACCAGGGTTTAGCTCTGAGCCCACTGCTGTTCATATTGGTGATGGACTACATTAGCAAACAGGTAGGAGGGGACAGATCAACAAAGCTGATGTATGCAGATGATGTGGCAGTACAGGCAGACTCTGAGCTAGAACTTCAGCAAAGGATAGGGGAATGCAATGCAAACCTGAAGGCACATGGGACGAAACTAAGTACAGATAAGACAGTGGTTGTTGTTCTTCTTTCAGCTTTTCCTGGTTAGGGGTCGCCACAGCGGAACTCTGGTCCGTTAATGATTGGCAGTAGATTTTTTACAGGTGCCGAGGTGCCAGCATGATGCCCAACCTTCGGCGAAGGCATGCCCATTCTACGCAGCAAATTGGGGAAATCAGAAGAAGGTGAGAATAGAAATAGAAGGGAAGATAGTGGAACAGGTATAGAGCTTCAAGTATCTGGAAGGGGTGGTTGAGAAGAAGGGTAGTCTGAATGAAGAGGGCAAAGCTAGAATCAGAGGGGCTGCAGCCAACTGGCATAGAGTATCAGGTGTAGTCTATGACAGAAGAATGCCAAAGAAGCTGAAAAGTAAGGTGTACAAGACAGTGGTGTGACCAGTACTACTGTATAGTACAGAAACCTGGGCAGTAAAGGCAGAACAGCTGAAGAAGCTAGAGATGATGGAAATTAAGTCCCTGAGAAGGGTGGTAGGATGCACACTGTGGGACAGATGGAGAAATGAGGACATAAGAGCAGAAGCTAAAGTAGCTCCAATTGCAGAAAAGATCAAAGAGAACAGATTATGGTGGTTTGGGCACATGTGTGGAAAAGCAGAAGACAATCTGGTGAGGGAGATTTGGGACAGACAGGAAGAAGGTATGAGGAAACGAGAACGTCCAGCAAAGAGATGGATGGATTGTGTGAAAGAAGATCTGCGGCAGTCAGGCAGGAGTGTGGCACTGACTTGAGAGAGTTGGTGACAGTTAACACAATACCCAGAACTCAAACAGCTAGGATGGCTAGAAGTCCAACACCAGCTACTATTTCAGAAACTTACAATTACCCATAAGATTCTCTTTCATACCAACAATACTCCTATTCTTAGTAGCATAGTCTCTCCTTATAGAAATCTTACTATCCTTCGCTCAGCAAATAAATTACAAGTAACCATCCAGAAATCCCATAATAAAGCAGGAGACTCCCTCTTCTCTAATTCCATGGGTAAGATTTGGAACAGACTTCCCAGCAGCCTACAATTACTTTCATCATTACCACTCTTCAAGCACCAACTAAAACTACACCTTAAAGCACAATGGTTATGCCCATGTACTAACCCAGATTAACACTAACTGTAGAGCATTCTGCTTTTTCCCCTTCTATAACCCACTAGTGGGCAAATAAACCCTCCTCTTATTTAATAGTGTAGTTTCTTATTTCCTTCTTATTACATGAAACTTACCTTGTACATTTGTAAAACCCTACTCCTGCTCCTGGCGCTTTCAGTGTCAGTTTTTGTATTAATGTCACCCATGTTATATATGTGTAAAGTTCTAAATAGGCATAATGACTAGTTAGAGCCTCTCACCTCTTCCCCACTCTTCTGTATAACAAATGTCAAACTATATACCTCAGATATATGCTTCTCAAACTACTGAATTGCCAAAACCAGCATTCATGTTTTTCTATTGATGTTAGTTCTTTCTGTGCTAGCCTACAGCTATAATGTATTTAATAATTGTTTATCATTTTGTGCCTTTACTCCTTCATGCTAGTTGTACTATGTTAGTACACAGCTTTACTGTATTTGTATTTTTAACATGTATTAGTTTTATGTTGCTAAGCTGCGGTGGTGCAGCAATAGCATTGTTGCCTCACAGCAAGAGGTTCTCCTGTTCGACTCTCGGCTGGAGTGCCTTCTGTGTGGAGTCTGCATGTCCTCCCCATGGTCGAGTGGCGTTTGAAAGACATGCGTGAATGGGCATGCCTTCGTTGAAGGTTGGGCGTCGGGCTGGCAACTCGGCACCATAAAAATCTACTGCCAATCATTAGCGGACCGGAGTTCCGCTGTGGCGACCCCATAACCGGGAAAAGCCGAAAAGACAAACATTAGTTTTATGCTACTATTTTGATTTGTATTCCTGTTACATTAGTTTAATCTTGGAGCTTATCTCCCTGGGCCTCAACTGAAAATGGACATGTATCCAGTTGGACTAACCCGGTTAACAAATGTAAAATAAAATAAATAAATAAATAAAATAAAAATGATGATGATAACAAGGTTTCACTTTCTCTCTTTCCTTCCCTTTTATTGTTCTCCTTTCTTTTTAACTTGTTTTTGTCTGCTATTTCTCTCACTTCATTTCATACTTTTGTACAGCAGCTACCATGGCAATGCCAGTGGCCAGGCCTGGTTCCACCACCCATGTACAGCCAGTTCTTGCATCTCATGACAGTATCCAAGATGGCTGCACTGGAGAGGTGTGATGTGCCCACCTCTCCTGCCCTAATAAGGCTTCACTGTCTGGCAGTGGTGTCATTCCCACTGATGGCTCTGTCAAGGGTAGTGTATATGTTACCCCAGGCAGCTGGCAGAGGTAGTGAGGCATCTGCTGGACCAGTACCTTGATGCTCACATCAGCCACCTAGAAAAGCTCCTTTTGCAATTAGTGATGCAACATAAGTGCCATCAATAACTCAGGAAGGATCCAGTCAGAAGGGGGAACAGGGTGCTGTCTGACCCCATCCAGGAATCCTATAGGAAGGGCAGTTTGGGAGACCATGCCCACCTTATCCCCTACTCCAGTGTAGCCATCCTTTTTCTGTCAATGTCCTCCCCAGTTGGTTGCCTAATCCTCCCCATCAGTAGTGTATTCCTGTTTTTTTTCTGATGTCTCTATGTCTACCATCTCCTTCCCTTGGTGTCAGTCTTTTGTTTTTGTGTTTGTTTGCCCCTGTTACATATCTTCACTGTAGTATCTACATATTCCTTTACATCCCTACCTGGATCTACCTCATCTGACAAAAAGAAAAAGAGCCCACATCCCACAAAAAATTCCTACCCTTCTGCCCCCTCCCCATTCCACTCATAACTTACCGGTTTTCTTTGTGTGATTTTTCTGTTTGCTTCTCCCTTTTGCTACTGTCCAATACTCCTGTTTACACCACCGTATTTGGTTAAGAAAACAGATTTCAGCACTGCAGTAGCCTCTTTAATGTGGCAGGCTCTTCCATTTTAACACACAGGAACACGTGGCAGTCTCTTTCATCTTAACACATGAGAACATGTGACAGTGTAAGAATGCACACACTAGGCTTGGCACTTTTTCTTGTTTGTCCCTGGCCACTATTGCTGCATCTTCTTTCACTATACAGGTCCTGCTGTTGGCACAAATGGGATTAGGCGCAGCTTGAGTTGCAAGTTCTCACACTGATAATGAACTCAGACACATACTACCTAATGTATCTCAATGTACTAGAGTCCTTCATCCTTCAACCCAATACGATATTTATGGGGGATCTCAACTACCCCTCTATAGATTAGGAATGCTACACCACTTCTAATGCACAAGTGATGCCTAAACTTTGGTAATACTAACCTCCAACATTTGGTCCATTCTCTTACCAGGAGTACAACCATCCTTGACCTTGTACTCTTGAATGTCGGGGGGGGGGTCCCTCAACTGATGCAATACCTTCACTTATCAGATGTGATCATAAGGAATTATTACTTGAAATAACAATTAAATCTGAGGATCCAGCAAAACCAAGGCTAACCCCTCTTCACTAAGCAACACCTTGGCTAAATTCCAAGCACTCTCAAACCTAGTAAACGCCATAGCATACACTAAGCTATTTACAAAATATCTGTACAGCCATATTGACAGTTGTATAGAGTGAGCTGTGCTCATTCTTACTAAGAATAAGACAAACTGCAAAGACAAGCTACCATGGTGGAATCACAATATCAATCGGTTATACAAAAAAAAATCTTGTCCAAGTGTAGGAGGAACAAAGCCATACATACTAAAATCCCCCTGACCAATCTAAATAGGCAGCTAAGCAGGTTAGTTAATACTTCAAAGGTGAAATTTGAAGAAAAATAGCTTCTCAGTTAAAGGACAATGGGACAAAGCTTTCTAAAGCTATGTATTGTTCATATTTCCTCCGAGGAAATACACAACTGTCAAAACTAATTGCAAATGGCATCACCCATACTGAACCAGAGGCTATTGCCCACCTTTTGGCTGACAGGTTCAGAAAAATGAAATACTACATAACACAATCCCCCCAACCATTACTAGGGTACAGGATATCAATGGGTCCAAATGGAGAAATGTTAAATCAGTAAGCAAAGTAGAGCAGTATTGCTGGAATTGAATTAATCCGCAAGTCTTGGTGAGCACCTTCACAAGGTGTGCCCTTTTTCACAAAATTTCAACAAGACGACACTGACATATAGACTGTATTTTGCACAGCATGTAACATGGACAGAAGTAGATTAAAAAGTAAAAAAAGATAGCTGGGTGTACAGGACCCAGGACAAAAACGTGCCCAATCCTAGTAGGCACACTGCTGCCAGAACTGGAAAAAATGACAGCGTAGAATCCTCAAGACACTTAAACTTTCCTACAGTGGGGATAGGCCAGGCCCAGGAGGAGGATGTCCCCCTGTAGTAGAAGGAAGTAGCAGTCCACAAAAATAACAAAAACTGACAGGCTAAAAAAGAACAATAAAGACGATAAACTGTAATGTTCAGGATAAGAAAGAAATTATGTATTGTTACTATTGTGCAAGAATCCCAGAATTTCCAGACAGACAATGGACAAAAAGATTAAGACAGAAATTACAGAAACTGACAGAAGCTTCAAATAAAAATTTGTATTCATTATTACAACAGACCAGGGGCGGCCCGTGCTATCGGACTGCCGGACTGCAGTCCCCTCAACCTGAAAGTACTGACAAAATAAAAAATAAAACAAAAAAAAAATTAAAATTTCGCGGCATGCGCATGGCAGTCCTGATTGAAAATCATGGACAGGAGCGCTCCCACAAATCTATGCAGTTTTAAACTGCATAGACTGCCTGGGAAACGCGTCGGGGTCGGACTGCAACATCGGCAGTCAGGGGAAGGATCGGATTGGAGTTTGCTGCAGGGGAAGATCTCGCGATGGGCAGGGTAAGGATCTGGATTGGATTAGAGTTCGCGACGGGCAGGGTTGGATTTGCACGGGATTTACTTACTGGATGTATGGTGGCTGCAGTCTCGTCAGGATTTACGTACTGGATGTATCAGGGATTTACTACAGGACCAGGTAAGTGGAGTGTGTGTTTGCATTTACTACAGGATCGAGTGTGTTTTTGCATTTACTACAGGACCAGGTGTGTGTTTTTGCATTTACTACAGGACAGTGTGTGTGTCTTTGCATTTACTACAGGACAGTGTGTGTGTGTGTGTGTGTGTGTGTGTGTGTGTGTGTGTGTGTGTGTGTGTGTGTGTGTGTGTGTGTGTGTGTGTGTGTGTGTGAAAATGCCTCAGGTGGGATGTACTGCTGATTAGACTCATGGTGGTGTGGTAGGGAATACCTCAGGCTTGAACCCTGTACCTTGTATGCAGGTGTTAAAGACCTGAATTCCCTACCCACCACCATTTGTAAAAAAATTGCAGATTTTTGCCTCATATTTGATATGATCTATTCCTCATAATATCTGTGGCTTTTAAATATTGCAATGCTTGAAATTTGATGGTGCAGTGGTAGCACTGATGCCTCACAGCTATAGGTTCTTCGGTTTGGTTCTTGGCTGGGGTGCCTTCTTTGTGGGGGGGTCTGTATCTTCGCCCTATGTTTGTGTGAGTTTGTTTTGTGTCCTCCCATGTTACAAAGACATGTCTGCATTATTTCTTCCTGGGCCTCTGCTGAGAATTGTTTTTTTTTGTTCCAAGCCAGACTGTCCTGATTAACAAATGTTAAATAAAATTGACAGGCATTTGAATTTCAGACTTCAGGTTTCTGAATGTTTAATTCCTTGCATATTTGATGGTGCAGTGGTAGTATTGTTGCCTCACAGCTATAGGTTTTCTGGTTTGATTCTTGGCTGGGGTGCCTTCTGTGTGGAGTCTGCATCTCCTCCCTGTGTTTGTGTGGATTTGCTCTGGTGCCCTGTCATTTTACAAAGACGTGTCTGCAGTATTAATCCCTGGGTCTCTGCTGAAAATTGTTTTTGTTCTGTCAGCAGTAAAATTGACAGGCATTTGAATTTCAGACGTCATGTTCTTCAGAATACATAGTAACACAACCTTTTTTTTCTAGCAATTTTCTAAGTTTATAAGATGAATATTTTAAATTTGTCCCTATTTTTGGGACTGTATTCCCCCATTATTGGCTTCGTCCAGGTTTTTGTGTTAAGGTTGACAGCTATGGCAAGAACTGAATTCACTGAATATGTTTGAGGGCTGTATTCCCTCATTACTGGGTTTGTCCAGGTGTTTTGTACTAAGAAGTTGACAGCTATGGTGAGAACTGAATTCACTAAATGATAGCCATTTAAGTTTCAGTCTTCCTCTCTTTTACAAAGCAGCTGATTTGGCGTAGTGGTACGTTACTCTGACTGTTTTGCTCAGGGACCTTGGCAGTAAAATGTATGGTGGTAACACAACATTTTATTCTAGCAGCTTTCCAAGATTATACAAGCAATGTTTAATGTGTCCCTGGTTTTTGAGCTTTTGCCCCCCCCCCCCAAAATACATTTTGGCTTTTTCCAGTTTTCTTGTGCTGCGAAGTTGAGATGCAGTTGAGTATTGAGTCGATTTTACAAGGAGCTGAGAGCTGCAGGGGAACAGAAGTTTAGTGTTTTGCCTTGTTAATAGCACAACAGGTTGTGTACTTGCTTTTGATGCAGAAGGCTATGGGTTCTACTCCCACAAGGGGTGGATGCTGCCATACTGAGAATGTTCTCCTTGGTGAAGATACTAACTATGAGTCTGTTATCAGTTTGCCATCCATTTCCTCTTGCAATATTATTACTAGCTTATCATATTTTAATGTAATATAGGCAATTTATTCCTGAGGGGCAACAGACACTTTATTTTTCGATGAAACCATGAAATATAAAGGTGATTGCTAGCAGCAACCTCTTCATTAGTTACAGATTTCTTTAATGTGGAATTATTTAGATGACTTTTCCTTCAGAGATTGTGCATATTTACTGATAATGGACTGTAGAATTGTGCATATTTACTGATAAAGGTGGACTGTAGAATTGTGCATATTTACTGATAATGGTGGACTGTAGAATTGTGCATATTTACTAATAATGGTGGACTGTAGAATTGTGTATATTTACTAGTAATGGTGGACTGTGGAAGTCTGAGTAGACTTTTTTATGATAAATGTTCTCAACTGGGCAGTTTTACCATTATGGGTGCATACGTTTTGTTTCATTGCTTACTGGAAAAATGTTCAAAACAAATTTAAAACACCCTCTAACAACTGTACTGTATTGTACAAGGAATATAATTTTAGTACAATGAGGAAGGTGTATCAAAGAGCACATGTATGTTTCATATGCAAGGGCCTATGATTTGGAAAATTTACAAACTGCAAAGACAAGCTACCATGGTGGAATCACAATATCAATCGGTTATACAAAAAAAAATCTTGTCCAAGTGTAGGAGGAACAAAGCCATACATACTAAAATCCCCCTGACCAATCTAAATAGGCAGCTAAGCAGGTTAGTTAATACTTCAAAGGTGAAATTTGAAGAAAAATAGCTTCTCAGTTAAAGGACAATGGGACAAAGCTTTCTAAAGCTATGTATTGTTCATATTTCCTCCGAGGAAATACACAACTGTCAAAACTAATTGCAAATGGCATCACCCATACTGAACCAGAGGCTATTGCCCACCTTTTGGCTGACAGGTTCAGAAAAATGAAATACTACATAACACAATCCCCCCAACCATTACTAGGGTACAGGATATCAATGGGTCCAAATGGAGAAATGTTAAATCAGTAAGCAAAGTAGAGCAGTATTGCTGGAATTGAATTAATCCGCAAGTCTTGGTGAGCACCTTCACAAGGTGTGCCCTTTTTCACAAAATTTCAACAAGACGACACTGACATATAGACTGTATTTTGCACAGCATGTAACATGGACAGAAGTAGATTAAAAAGTAAAAAAAAGATAGCTGGGTGTACAGGACCCAGGACAAAAACGTGCCCAATCCTAGTAGGCACACTGCTGCCAGAACTGGAAAAAATGACAGCGTAGAATCCTCAAGACACTTAAACTTTCCTACAGTGGGGATAGGCCAGGCCCAGGAGGAGGATGTCCCCCTGTAGTAGAAGGAAGTAGCAGTCCACAAAAATAACAAAAACTGACAGGCTAAAAAAGAACAATAAAGACGATAAACTGTAATGTTCAGGATAAGAAAGAAATTATGTATTGTTACTATTGTGCAAGAATCCCAGAATTTCCAGACAGACAATGGACAAAAAGATTAAGACAGAAATTACAGAAACTGACAGAAGCTTCAAATAAAAATTTGTATTCATTATTACAACAGACCAGGGGCGGCCCGTGCTATCGGACTGCCGGACTGCAGTCCCCTCAACCTGAAAGTACTGACAAAATAAAAAATAAAACAAAAAAAAATTTAAATTTCGCGGCATGCGCATGGCAGTCCTGATTGAAAATCATGGACAGGAGCGCTCCCACAAATCTATGCAGTTTTAAACTGCATAGACTGCCTGGGAAACGCGTCGGGGTCGGACTGCAACATCGGCAGTCAGGGGAAGGATCGGATTGGAGTTTGCTGCAGGGGAAGATCTCGCGACGGGCAGGGTAAGGATCTGGATTGGATTAGAGTTCGCGACGGGCAGGGTTGGATTTGCACGGGATTTACTTACTGGATGTATGGTGGCTGCAGTCTCGTCAGGATTTACGTACTGGATGTATCAGGGATTTACTACAGGACCAGGTAAGTGGAGTGTGTGTTTGCATTTACTACAGGATCGAGTGTGTTTTTGCATTTACTACAGGACCAGGTGTGTGTTTTTGCATTTACTACAGGACAGTGTGTGTGTCTTTGCATTTACTACAGGACAGTGTGTGTGTCTTTGCATTTACTACAGGACAGTGTGTGTGTGTGTGTGTGTGTGTGTGTGTGTGTGTGTGTGTGTGTGTGTGTGTGTGTGTGTGTGTGAAAATGCCTCAGGTGGGATGTACTGCTGATTAGACTCATGGTGGTGTGGTAGGGAATACCTCAGGCTTGAACCCTGTACCTTGTATGCAGGTGTTAAAGACCTGAATTCCCTACCCACCACCATTTGTAAAAAAATTGCAGATTTTTGCCTCATATTTGATATGATCTATTCCTCATAATATCTGTGGCTTTTAAATATTGCAATGCTTGAAATTTGATGGTGCAGTGGTAGCACTGATGCCTCACAGCTATAGGTTCTTCGGTTTGGTTCTTGGCTGGGGTGCCTTCTTTGTGGGGGGGTCTGTATCTTCGCCCTATGTTTGTGTGAGTTTGTTTTTGTGTCCTCCCATGTTACAAAGACATGTCTGCATTATTTCTTCCTGGGCCTCTGCTGAGAATTGTTTTTTTTTGTTCCAAGCCAGACTGTCCTGATTAACAAATGTTAAATAAAATTGACAGGCATTTGAATTTCAGACTTCAGGTTTCTGAATGTTTAATTCCTTGCATATTTGATGGTGCAGTGGTAGTATTGTTGCCTCACAGCTATAGGTTTTCTGGTTTGATTCTTGGCTGGGGTGCCTTCTGTGTGGAGTCTGCATCTCCTCCCTGTGTTTGTGTGGATTTGCTCTGGTGCCCTGTCATTTTACAAAGACGTGTCTGCAGTATTAATCCCTGGGTCTCTGCTGAAAATTGTTTTTGTTCTGTCAGCAGTAAAATTGACAGGCATTTGAATTTCAGACGTCATGTTCTTCAGAATACATAGTAACACAACCTTTTTTCTAGCAATTTTCTAAGTTTATAAGATGAATATTTTAAATTTGTCCCTATTTTTGGGACTGTATTCCCCCATTATTGGCTTCGTCCAGGTTTTTGTGTTAAGGTTGACAGCTATGGCAAGAACTGAATTCACTGAATATGTTTGAGGGCTGTATTCCCTCATTACTGGGTTTGTCCAGGTGTTTTGTACTAAGAAGTTGACAGCTATGGTGAGAACTGAATTCACTAAATGATAGCCATTTAAGTTTCAGTCTTCCTCTCTTTTACAAAGCAGCTGATTTGGCGTAGTGCTATGTTACTCTGACTGTTTTGCTCAGGGACCTTGGCAGTAAAATGTATGGTGGTAACACAACATTTTATTTTAGCAGCTTTCCAAGATTATACAAGCAATGTTTAATGTGTCCCTGGTTTTTGAGCTTTTGACCCTCCCCCCCAAAATACATTTTGGCTTTTTCCAGTTTTCTTGTGCTGCGAAGTTGAGATGCAGTTGAGTATTGAGTCGATTTTACAAGGAGCTGAGAGCTGCAGGGGAACAGAAGTTTAGTGTTTTGCCTTGTTAATAGCACAACAGGTTGTGTACTTGCTTTTGATGCAGAAGGCTGTGGGTTCTACTCCCACAAGGGGTGGATGCTGCCATACTGAGAATGTTCTCCTTGGTGAAGATACTAACTATGAGTCTGTTATCAGTTTGCCATCCATTTCCTCTTGCAATATTATTACTAGCTTATCATTTTTTAATGTAATATAGGCAATTTATTCCTGAGGGGCAACAGACACTTTATTTTTCGATGAAACCATGAAATATAAAGGTGATTGCTAGCAGCAACCTCTTCATTAGTTACAGATTTCTTTAATGTGGAATTATTTAGATGACTTTTCCTTCAGAGATTGTGCATATTTACTGATAATGGACTGTAGAATTGTGCATATTTACTGATAAAGGTGGACTGTAGAATTGTGCATATTTACTGATAATGGTGGACTGTAGAATTGTGCATATTTACTAATAATGGTGGACTGTAGAATTGTGTATATTTACTAGTAATGGTGGACTGTGGAAGTCTGAGTAGACTTTTTTATGATAAATGTTCTCAACTGGGCAGTTTTACCATTATGGGTGCATACGTTTTGTTTCATTGCTTACTGGAAAAATGTTCAAAACAAATTTAAAACACCCTCTAACAACTGTACTGTATTGTACAAGGAATATAATTTTAGTACAATGAGGAAGGTGTATCAAAGAGCACATGTATGTTTCATATGCAAGGGGCCTATGATTTGAAAACAGCCCAAAATTAATCTTTATCTGTCACTGGCAAAATTTATTTTCTTTGAATGTGGGTTTCAATGCTGTTTCAATGAATGTGAGTTTCAAGGGCAGAGAAGTTTTAATGATAAGTTTTCATTGTGAGACTGCATTGCTTTGTTTAGCAGATGACTTAGTGTTTGTGCTGTAAAATACAAAATAAAACTTTCAAATGAAGTCCAACTCATCATAGAAGTAAAGCAGTATGCACATTAGTGTTTATGGTAAATGGAGTGAAATAGCCAAGTAATGGTTCACTGGAATGACTGCAGAGGCTCCATTCAACCATGATTTTGTCAGGGGGGAAGGGCAGCAAACTCAGACAGGCCCAGCTGAACTGTACCTCCCAACTGTCCAGATTTTCAAAGAATGAATAGACTTTTGCTTCTTATTTTTGGTTTCTTCTTCATAAAATTTGTAGTTTTCTGGCAAATCATTTAGGAATTAAGTCACTAAATAATGATACACTGAGTTTCAGACTTCATAACCTTCAGAAAAATGCATGTTAAAGTAAGAGCTGTTCTATCAACTGTCTCAATTTATACAAGAGCAATTTTTAGTACTGTTTATATGTGCCCCCAATATATTTGGCCTTGTTCAGATTTACTGCATTAACAGGTTGAGAGGTACATGCAAATAAATTGCTTTATAGAATTAGGCATAGCCAACCTCTCAACTGTCCCCGATTTTTGGCTCAAAATGTTGCTCTTCCCCCTAATAATCCCTCCACAAAATAGCAATTTTGGAAGAAAACATGGAGGGTTTACAGTTAAGAAATAACTGTAATAATCAAAGTTATAGATTACTTGAAATGCATGTAGATTCTTTTATTTTGTCAGCTGCTCAAGGTAGCAGTACTAATATTAAAGTGCCCCTTCTTTGACAGGTTCCCAGCTGTATTGTGTATCTATTTTATATTTTTGCATCACATTTTTGGTCCATTTTTCATAAAATTGTGTTTTTTGGCAAATTAGTGACAAATCACTAAAGACTGAAGTTAGAAAATGACAGACATTTGAGTTTCAGATTTTATACCCTTCAGAAAATTCATACTAATGCAAAACCTATTCTATTATCTTTCTAAGTTTATTAGAGCAATATTTAAAATTGTCCTTATTTTTGGGCCTTTGTCCCACTTCTGTATATGGCTTTGTCCAGATTTCTTGCTCTTGAGGTTGAGAGGTATGGCAAATGTGTCAGGGCCATCGCAGTCAGCCAGAGACATTTCAAATTGTGACATACTTGTTGCACCCCACTCCCCCATGTAGTGACTCTGGATGTGTCCAAGCAAGGCAAGGAGTAGTTGTGTCTACCTTGGATGGGGAGGACACACTGCATAAGTACTACAGTGGCTTTTCATCTGTCCTTGATTTTGCAGAATGGTCTGGTTTCTGTCATATTTTTGTACTGTTGATTTATGCTTATTACTCAAAGTGCCTGTTGCTCTGTGTTTAAGTAGCAATGCTTTAATGACCATAAGGTAAGCTTGTCTGAGATCGTAAGATGCAAGTAAGCTTTAATAAGCATACTGTTAAATAATTGCCAACATTGAAAGCCTTTCTGTTGTTGCCATGCAGAGAATACTTGACTAGATAATGTATAAGCCTTGGGTATTAAAGGACAGGATTCCATTATTTTAAAAAGCTCATTACACTTGTTGGAGACTTCCAGTCATCTCTACAGACTTTACCCGTAAACTAAACAGAATGCCAATCATGTGTGGTCCATAACCTGTACAGTAATCCTTTAAGCAATGTATCTTGAGCTTGTTTCTTGTTTGCTTTTCAATTTTACTTTGATCATGTTTTCCCCATGAAACAAGTTGTCAGGCAGCAGGTCTTTTTTGGATAAGAAACATTTTTACAAGTGGGGGCATCACAGAGATTTCTAATTTCAGCATGTTACTTGGTACTTTAATAAAGCTGAATATATTATAATTAGAACTGCAGTGCAAGGAGAAGTGGTTTGAGTTGAGTGCTTCTGGTTTTTCTTATACTTGATTTTGACTGGCATTCCAGTAATGTATTTAAAAAGTAATTTATTTTTTCATGCCTCACAACCTTTTGTTTCCATCTAGATATTAAGTAAGCTGTCATGCAGCCAATGCATTGAAATATTTTTATTCTTCTACACTTATTTTTGTCTTGATTGGACTTTCATAATGATGGTTTGCCACCCAGGGCAGTGTATTTAATTAAAGTTAGTTTTTGTGGTTTTGTGCATAGCTCCTCCCCTTTCTAGTTGACCACACCCCTTCCATTGACCCCACCCATTCAGCTGTCTCCTGCAGCCCCCCTGTGATTTGAAGTCACCAGCCGCCACTGCAACAGACTTATGAACAACATTACACAGACCAAGAAAGCTTGGGCTGTTTGGAAAAATAAGTGACTGAGGAAGTGCAAAATATAAAGAAAAAATCTAGAGATTTTTGAAAGGTAGAAAAAACAAATATGGACATGGGAAAAAAGACAGATATGATATGGTGCAATATTTATGCAAAGAGAAAGCTAAATTAATCAATACAAAAGATATCTGAAGATAAATACAGGCAAAGTCATCTGAATATGGAAAATGTTTTCTTATTTTTTTTTTGTAAAAACGAGGAAAAAATAGAAAAGAGAAGTTAAAGAAATATAAACCGAGCACACCTCTCAGCCTCTCAAAAAATCTGGACAAAGCCAGAAAGAATGGGGGACAAAGGCCCAACTATAGGGACAGACTTTATATATTGTTCCTATAAGCTTAGAAAGTTGCTAGAATAACAGGTTTTGCACTGTTTTGTATTTTCGGAAGGATATGAAGTCTGACACTCAAACTATTATTATTTAGTATTATTTCGTGACTTCAATTCTCAATGATTTGCCAGAAAACCACAAATGTTATGAGGAACAGACCAAAATTATGAAGCAAAAATCTAGACATTCTGTGAAAATCTGTACAGTTGAGAAGAATGAAACTGAGGTTATGGATTACCTGCAAAGTGAAGGATTTAGCATAGAAATTTTAACTTTGATAACATCAATGCAGGACAGTGCAATGGATTCCCAGATTAAGGAGAAACCAATGGAGTGGGAAACATCTGATCAGTTGCCATATGAAGATACTTTGGTAACTTCCATAGGAAACCAATACATAAGTTCAGCTGGAGTTGCACAGCAAAGGGAGGAACAGGAAACTGCAGTAATTCTGACACATTCAATGTTGTGCAGTGATAGGCCAGTGAGCTCCCACATGAAAGATCAAAGAATGACACAGAATGAAACTGAAGAGAATGTGGCACAGGAAGATGCTCTGGAATGCTTAGCAGAATGCCCGCAGGAAATGGAGAACAAAGAATGTGCCCTTAGTTTAGAGGAAATGATCTAAGAGAAGAGATGATTGGTTTAATAAAGACAGACATATTAGGATCGATGAAAGAAACAGCCTACAGAAAGTCAAAGAAACTCAAAAAGTTAGAAGTTTGGTAAAACAAATGAACACAGTTATTAGAACTGTTCATAGAGATTCATGCAATATTTATTTATTTATTTATTTTTATTTATTTAAATTTGTTGACCGGGAGTATAACAGAAGTAAATTGGATATATTACTGTACTGCTAAATTAATAAGAGAAAAAGTCTTACCACAAAAACACAGGGCAGTAAGGGAAAGGAAGGGGAGAAATCAAATGCCATCAGGGAAAAGACAAGAGGTGTCACTGTTAGAAGAGCATAGAAGACTGAACAGATCAACAAAAATAATAAGAAAGATAGACGTGATAAAAGCAATGCGCAGTATCAGAACAGATCAGGATTTATCATGCACTATCAGAAATAATAAACTAAAAATATCAGCACAGGCAGAAAACGTAGAAGATCTCCAGATAAATATAAATGAATAGAAGATCTACAGATAAATATAAATGAAAAGTACAAAATAAGTAGTTTATTGATGACCAAAAAAGTTTTATAGAGAAGTGAGAAACAAGTCAAAATGAATTGAAACACCACCAAATGATAAGAAATAGATACATTTTGGAGAAATATCTATGAAGATTCTGTGGAACATAACAAAGATGCTAAATGGATAGAAGAAGTAAAAGAAAGAATAAGAAGTTCAAATGTACAGGATGAAATGGGATGAAGTAACGGCCAGTAGGGTTGCCACCTTTTCAAATGCTCAAAGTGGGACATTTTTTGTAGAAATGTCAGATTCTACAGAGCAAAACATACCCACGGCCAGTAGAAAGGACAAAACTTCACTTTTTTGCCTAAATAAAAGCTTATTCTTGTAGCATTTTAGTTGCTTATTCTGTTTCTTATAACATTTAGGTCTTTCGGATACAAAATAACTGTTTTATGCAACTATTAAAGAAAATATAGGAAATATTTTGGTCCTAAAATCTCATGACATTTGCCATTTTTTCAATTTTTTTGCAGGATACAACTGCCAAAAGAGGGACTGTCCCTCGCATAGTGGGACAAGTGGTAACCCTAACGGCCAGAGATATTGTAACAAAGTTAAGAAAAGCCCCAAAAAGAAAAACCCAGTCCCAGATGCAGTACATAACTTCTGGCTGAAAGTATTAACATCTTTACATAAAGATTTAGCCATAAGTAAGAACTGTTTACATGCGCACCCACAAACAGGCAAAGCCTTGTTAAAAACAGGAAAAATAATATTCCTACTTAACAGCAAACCTGCAAGCTATCCTAAAAACTGTAGACCAATAACTTGCCTTCCGAAGATGTATAAATTATACATGGAAATTGACCCCGACAGGGTTTATAGTCATTTAGAGGAAAACTGAATCATGGCAATAGAACAAATGGGTAACAAAAGAAACTCATATAGAACAAAGGATCATTTGTTGCTAAATAAAGTCATACAGGAAAACTGTAAAAGTGGGAAGAATCTAAGTATGGCATAGAAAGACTACAAAAAAGCATTTGAGAGTATCCGGCATTCATGGATAAAAGAGGGCTTAAAATGTACAAGTTACGCGCTACACTGATTGATTACATTACAGCGACCATGAAACGGTGGCAAATGACTTCATTTAAACCATGATAAAGGACAAATCTTTATTCCAGGGATAAAAATTCAAATGGAAATATTCCAGGGTGACTCTCTGTCACTACTGCTCCTTTATCTTGCCCTTAACCCATTAAGTTGTCTACTTAACAGATTAGGTCATGACTACAATTTGGATCCCAGCAAACAACAAAGTGTAAAGACTTACCTTCTTTTTGTAGATGACTTAGAACTGTAAAGTTCATCAGATGAGGAAGTGAAAGCACAACTGCAAGTGGTCAAAACATTTTTTAGATGATATAAGAATGCCATTTGGTCTTGATAAATGATCAAAAACAGCCTTTAAAGTGGGAAAGCTGCAGCACCAAGAAAACATCAGTTTAGGACAGGAATGTGATTTAAAAGAACTTGAGCAAGAGGGTGTGTATAAATATTTGGAAATTGATGAATGATCAACAATAAGACAGGAACAAATGTGAATAAAGCTTAGTAAGGAATATTTTAGAAGACTAAAATTAATACTAAAAACAGTCTGGAGCATTTCTCCCCGAGCCTCCACAGAAAATAGACTCTATGTTAGTCTAACTTTCACGGTCAACAAATGTTAAATAAATAAATGAAAACAGCATTGACACCTAGGAACAAAGTCCAAGCTATAGACCAATTTCCTCTTCCTATCCTAACTTACAGTTTTAGAGTGACTGACTGGCCTCAAAAGGTGTTAGATTAGTTGGACAAGAAAACAAGAAGATGCTTCATGCTCATCAAATGATTGATAAAAATCAGTGTTTACCAAGACTATACATTCCCCATTCTGAAGAAGGTATGGGGCCTCCTCGAAATTGATTACATGTATACTTCTGGAATCGTGGAACTGCATACATATCTGTGACCTCACAAGACCCAAATGTAGTTAATGTTTTGAAATATGAGGAGAATAACTCTAAGATGACTTCCCTGCTTCCCTTACCTATATCGGTATCATGCGGGAATGGAAATCTAACCAGAAGCAGATAAAAATTAGGCAGCAAGTGAATGTGCCAGAAATCAAAAGAAATAATATAAGGTGAAAGATCAGATGAGAAGACAAGAAATGTAGAAAATGCATAAATACATTAGCAAGTATAGAAAACTCTTGGAGCAACCTAATGCTGATCAGGATCGAACACAGGAATACTTATGGAGAGGTGAATTTAAACCAAAAGACAAAAGGTTAATATTGGCGGCCCAAGATTGTGAACTATGTGCAAGTTGGTTTACAAAGTCCATTGAATATGTGGGAGAAAAAGAAAAATGTAGGTTTTATAAAACAGAATTGGAAACAGTCGCATATCTTGTTGCTGGTTGTGAGATGCTAATGGTAGAAGGACTGTATACTGAATGACATAATAATGTGGCAAGACTGTTGCACTGAGGATTGTGCAAACATTATAATATTGGAGTAGCTGAAAAACAATGGAAACACAAACCACAAAGCATTATAGAAAATGATGAAGTTTATATTACATGGGATCGCCTATTACCAACAGTTTAAAAAAAAGATATGAGAAAACCAGATATAGTAGTCCATAAAAAGAAGACAAAAGCAGCATTGCTCATTGAAATTGCTACACCCAGTGACTACAAAGAAAGATACCCAGATAGTTCCAATAGTAGTAGGAGCAACAGGTCTTATAAAGAAGAATCTACAATCGTATTTAAATATGTTACCAATACATGTAGCTCTGTATGAACTGCAGAAGGAGTCATTACTGGGCACATTGTTGGTGCTGCAAAGTGCACTTCTAGCCAACACCAAAGACTGAAGCAATACTAATTTCATGAACTTGAATCATACTTCGACTTAGGAATAGGGCCCATTCCCATCATGGTATTAAAAACCCAAAAGACATGAGAAATTAAAAAAAAAGTGAGAAACCAGAGGCCATTGCCATCCTTTTGGCTGACAGGTTCAGAAACCCCCCTCACACCCCCCCCAATAGTCAACGGAAGTACCACATAACACAATCCCTCCAACCATTACAAGGAAACAGGTCATCAATGCACTCTCTAAGGCCAAAAACACTGCACTGATGGCTCCAATAACATCCCTGGATGTTTAAAAAATAGCATGAAACATGATCTCTCTGGTCCACTTAAATCACTTTTTCAACAGCAGACTTCAGTAAGGTTTGATGCCCAAGGAATGGAATATGTCTGCAGTCAATCCCCTGCACAAAGGAAGTCCAACCACTAATCCAGGTAACTACAGGTTCATAAGTCTTAAAAGCCTCATATGTAAGGCTATGGAAAGAATCATCATGTATGTCGCTCGTCTGGTCAGGATAAAAAAGATGAACATTTCATGCGTTCTGTTCAAGCAGCTTTATTATGCACAAACACATCAGGTTTGAGGCTTAATAACTTTAACTTAGATAAACTTATAAACAAACTATCACACTCATACATGTTCACACTCTGGCTGCACTCTCAAAATGGCTCTGAAGCTAGCACATGCTTGCTATTTATATGCACATGCCATCCTTAGACATGTTTCTTAAAGGGACAACACACACACACTGTTCCACAATAGATATGATAAATGAAGACATAGGTAACCAGCAACACTGGCCCCATCACAGTTTGGCTTTGTTAAAGGAATGTCATGCCTATTAAAAGGACACTACTTACTTTACAAGTGAATAAAAACCGGTGACTTCATACATTCAGTGATTCTCTCCCCCTCAAGAAAACTGAAAGTGCTCTCCTGGACAGCCTTCCAGTGGACTGTGCTGCAATGGCTTTTATTATAACATTGACAAGACACTACTTTACTTTACAAGTGAATGTAGGTGCCTCTTTAATGGTGAACATGCCCCTAAACCTTTACAATTATAAGCTACTTTGTACTTTATTGAGCTATTTTGTCAATACTTGTATAGTGTCCTAGCACTCACTAAGCCAGGGGCAACAGTTGCATATGACCCTCTCATAGCCCCCTTCATTCTTTCAGGCTAGCAGACTTCCATCCAGGGACTCCCTTCCTCAGAAGCATATTTGGACCCACAGCTTATAATTCCTTAACAAAAGGATACCTTTGATCCTTTATCTTACTACCAGGCTTTTCCTGTTGTTTTTTTACACTAATGCACAAAATTCTTATTTGGCTTTTCAAAGCTAGTGAAAGTACTTTCTTTAATTTCTCTTTATTGAAAAGCCATCCTATACTATTTTCCCTCTATTCCTGACTTACCTGATTAGTGTCTATACTGATACTGATAGCAGAAATAAGCCTGCAGAATAAAAACTATCGCTTTGCTAGCTCCAGTTGCTGCCCGCTGGAGTCGGGCTCACTCCAATTCTCTACCCTACCCCCATTCCCATCCACCCCAGGATTGATTTCCTTTATACCTAGACAGGCTCATCCTCTTCTCCCTATCCTCCAATCAGCACTCCACCTACACTTTTCAATCTCACTTCATCCATTATCTCATCAAATGATGTGTCCACACTCATCACCATTGCTCTTCTGCACTTAACTTCCATCCACACAATACACCACAGTTTAAAACCTTTACCTATCACCTCAACCATAAGTCCACCTACACTCAGCTAACACCTAATTCACTCAGGGCTTATTGCATTACACAACCACTCTCCTACCAGATTTAAACTAGTAACTGAAGCAAATACTAAACTTAGCCTAACAACTCTATACAAACATCCCATACTTAAAAGAAAACTAATAACCACAAACTTACCTCTCAAAGCAAAACTCCCCCTATGCAGGGACATCAACCCAAACCCCAGACCAACCCTAAATCCTACAACCCAACAGACCAATAAATCTCTCACCATAGTAACTATTAACCTGCAAAGTATCAGGAATAAAATTCCAGACTTCCATGCCTGGAATTCACACAGTAGGGCAGATATTATAGCAACCACAAAAACCTGGCTTAAACCGTATATAAAAAACTCTGAGTTTCTATCACCCGGCTACTGCTGCTTAAGATATGACAGACCCCCTAAAAAAGGTGGAGGTGCTGTATTAATTTATCCAAGTCATTTCACATTAGTACCCTATACCAACCCCACCCCACAATTTGCATCTACCAAAATTGTTGTAGCTTTCCTACAAATGAATACCAGCAAAAAGCTCTGCATCATTAGAATCTATATCCCACCAGGCAATAATATACCCATCCTAGAACAAATCCTTGCCTGGACTTCAAAAACCTTTACCAGTGAGACAATTATCCTTGGAGTTGTCAACATAGATTGGACAGAAGTCACAAAAAAATCTACCCTCAATAAATATACAGCTATTCAATTATACCCAGCTTATCAATGAAGTAACTAGACCTAACAAAACAACTAGTGGTTCTATCATAGACTGAAAATTAGTCCCACACCCAAACAAAGTACCTTCAAGCAGGGACTCTACCTCAAACCATAAGTGATAACCTCCCAGCATATATAATAAGTTGTCAAAGGAAAAAACTTCAAAGACCAATACACGTTAGGTTCAAGCAAGGCACCCTTTTTATTACTTGCAGCAAGGAGACAAAGTATGTAGGCACAAGGTTTGTCTGATTTTCTGGTGATCAGTATGTTATTAGGTTCATAGGTTCATACTAGGCTATCTGCCCGAGGGCATTTATAAGCCTAGCCCATAGTTTTGTGGCTTACGCCACCCCTTTAGTTTGGAGAAACTATGCCCATTATTTTGCTGTGCCTCTGTCGAGCAGTGACACTGAGGTAACCCCTGGGGTGTATCTGCGATCTCCCATCCATTGGTCAAGATTCCTCTTGAACAAGGCCAGCGAGGTGCTCTGCCTCACATAAACCGGGATTTTGTTCCACAGCATAGGGAGTCTTTGGGTGATGAATCTATCCCTCCAGCACGTCCTATTAATAACCGTGTCGAGGTTTAAGTCTCCCGCCCTTGTGGCTCTGAGGGATCTAGATTTTTTGAGATGAAGCATGTTCATCAAATCTGGGTTTGACATGGCCTTGTATGTCAGGCATAGGTCACCTCTGAGCAAGCGGTAAGCAACTGAATATAACTGGAGTTCTTTCAGTCGGGCAGCATAAGACAGATTTTTGAGACCCTTTATCCTTTTGGTGAGGAACTTTTGTGGCCTCTCCAGCTGCTGCAAGTGTCAGGTCAGATACATTCTGAATGGGGCATTGTACTCGATCATTGGTCTGATGAGTGATGAGTATAGGGAGACTATGACTTCCCTTGATCTAGATGTGAATCCCTTCATGATAAGGTGGGCAATGTAGAAGGTCTTCCTAACTACTTTAGCAATATGAGTGTCGAATGAAAGGCTACTGTCAACCTGGGTTCTCAGGTCCCTAATAACTTCTTCTGTGTTCAGGGGATTGCCACCTATATGGTAGCTAGGGTAACCTTATTTTTCCTGAAGGGTATGACTATGCATTTCTTGGCATTTAACTTTAGGCCATGGCTCTGGCACCAGTTATCCGTTTCTGTGAGACCCTTCTGAAGGATATCTGTGTCAGATGTGTTTTAAACTACGGCGCCCAGTTTGCAGTCATCTGCAAACTTTGTCAGCCATAACCCTCCTGTGTTTGCTTGTACTTCAGAAAAGTAGATGCCAAACAAGAGTGGGCCCAGGACTGAGCCCTGTGGGACACCACTTGTGACAGGCTTTGAGTCTGACATGGTGCCAGCAACTCTGACCCTGTGGGTTCTGTCACTCAGCCAGTTTGCAACCCATCTTGTAATGTATGGGTTTACATTTAAGTTGATGAGTTTTTCAATGATACCCGAGTGAGGTATTGTATCAAAAGCCTTCGCCAGGTCTAGGTAGGCTGTATGGACTGCCTTTCCCTCGTCAATGGCCTTGGTGACTGTTTCAAAAGTCAACCAAGTTTAGAAGGCATGATCTGCCTTTGACAAAGCCAAACTGGGTTGGATCCAAAGTCTGCAAGTTCCTATGTCTTTATTTATGAGATCCATTATGATCCTCTCCATGGCTTTGCAGATAAGGCTTGTCAAGCTAATGGGACGGTAATTTCCAGGGTCGGTGGAGGCACCGCCTTTGTGGAGTGGGACCACAGTTGCAGTGCGCCACTCCTGGAGTGCGTATCCGGAGGTGAGACTAAGATTAAACAGCTGTCCTAACTGTGGGTTTAATTCCTCATTGAGTTCATGGAGCACACAGCCGGGGACACCATCAGGTCCCATGGATGCTGTGTTCTTTGCCTTGGAGAGAGCAATTCTCACCTGGGCGTTAGAGATGTTTGGGGGGCTACAATCATTTGGTATAGATATCTCTCCTTTAGGGGGGGGGAGTTTGCACTGAACCTTTCAGCCAGTATGTTGGCAATGTCTGTAGGATCAGTAATCTTCACATCATTTTGAACTAATTCTGAGCATATCTGGGAGTTTCCTCCTAGGTTTCTGACATAGCTAAAGAATGCCTTATGGTTGTCTTTAGAGTCCTTAGCTATTTTTCTCAAAATTAGCTTTGGATGATTTTATGAGAGCTCTTAGCTTTTTACTTATAGTGATCAGCGGTGTCTTACCTTTTAAGGATTTTGCTCTATCTTGTAGTAGCTTTCTCCTTTTGTTGTAGAGTTTGTTTAAGGCTGGGGTCCACCAGACTGGACGCTTGCCTTTGGTACAAAGAGTCTTTGCTTTGCTTGGGATTGCCTGATCCATGCAGCCCTGCAGGTGCTGGTAGAAGGCATTTGTAAGTGATTCAGCGGTTTGAGTAATGTTAACCGCCGGCTCAGGGGCCTTAAAGGAGACCACACTAGTCTTTAGAAGTGTGAAGTCGGCTTTCGAGAAGTTCTTTACTGTGGTCTTTTTCATTTCGGGTGGGGGCGGGATGAGGACCTCCAGCGAGATTAGTTTATGATCAGATCTCACCAGTGAGGGGTATACTTCCGGCGTTGAACATTGTGCTCCCATGTTCGTGATGATGAGATCAAGTATGTTTCCTCCTCTTGTGGGGATGGTGACTAGTTGTTCCATGGCATTTGAGTTTATGAATTCCAGGAACTTTTGGGCTAGAGTGTTTGGGCTTGAGTAGTGTTCCCAGTCTATATTAGGGTAGTTGAAGTCACCTAGTATGATGGTGTTCCGAGATACATTTATCCCCTCCAGTGTTTTCAGGAAGGCCATATGAGGTTCCTGAGTTTGCGAGGGTGGCCTGTAACATGCTACAAATTGCAGAGCAGTCTTGCCTATGGTTAATTGCACCTGGATGGTTTCCGATGCATCGTGCGATGCCACCAATCTTGAGGTGTGGGTGTCCTTGATGAATATGGATACCCCTCCTCCTTTCTTGGTATTGTCCAGGTTTTGGGGCCGGAAAGCATGATATGAGGTAAAACCTGATAGTGCTGGGGTGCTCTCAGGAGCCTTGAACCAGGTTTCTGTCACAGCACAGACATCAATGTTCTCCATACTGAGAAGGGCCTCGAGTGTGCATCTTGAGGTTGAGACTTCTGGCATTGAGCAGCATTACCCTTAGTTTTTTTCTTTGTTTTGTTCTAGGGTGGTAGGTTTAGAATTTGAGCCTTGCCTAAAAAGGCACTATGGGGTGGCAAGAGCCTTTGCCAAAATCCGAATCCCAGGGTGACAAGTGCAAGCCGTCCCTTGAGCAGCGTGGCTTGTCCAGCATGTCATCCCAGGCAGACAGACATTGGATCCCCTTTGAATGACACCAGAGTTTAAGCCAATTGTTAAAGCTGTTCATCTTATCTCTGTATTGTGGCATCATTCTTGGTGAAGGTAGGATACTGCTCAAGGTCAGGGTCATACCTGCTTGGGCTACATAATCAGAGAGCTCCTCTATGTCTCTTTTCATGTAGTCCAAGGAGGTACGTCTCAGGTCGTTATCACCAGTGTGGACAATGATTGAGTCGTACTTGTACCTGCTGTTGAGAGACCTGAGTGCATGCGTTATGTGGCGGATTCTAGCACCCGACAGACAGCTTACTGTGACCTTCTCCTTACTCAGTCTGGTGAGCGGGACGTCAGTGTGTCTGACTATGGAGTCACCAATGACTAGTGTGTCTGGTATTGTGTTTGGCCTTAAGGGCTGTGACTGCTTGACACTCTGACTGTGTGGTCTATGTGTTGTAGGTGTTGTGTTCTGAGGTGGTAGTTGTTTGGGTGTCTGCTTTGCTGGCCTCTGCTGTTTTGGTAGATTTTTGATCAGAGCCTCCGAGTATGTCTTTGTGTGTTTATGTGTGTGATTTGAGGTTGTGATGGTATTATGTGAGACTGGGTCTATAGTGTGTGTGGTTACCTTCTCCTCCTGTCTGGTCATGCCAGTCCTATATTGAGAGAGCTCAGCCTCCAGTTTGGCCGTATAGTTGCATCTCTCGCATGTATTTGTGTTTTGTGGGAGGAGGAGAGGGTTGTCTGTGTACATGAGGCAATTGTAACATTGCCTCAATATTCCCAGGTTCACCAGCTGAGCAGGAGAGGACATTAGCAACTGATCCCTCGACATGCTAGAAGGAGTAGACAGAAAAACTTAAGAAAAACTTCTGGGGGATGTGGGTGACCGCGAAATGGGGTTTGCTTTTTTGGGGTACTTTCTATAACACGAGTGCTGTATCGAGGTGATAAGTATTGTAGGAGCAAGTGCTTCGCTATACAGATAGAGAATAGTCTACTTGGGAGTCAAGTAGAGATAATTTATAGTTGTAGGATACACTAAATAGGACAGTAGTATACTTTGAGGAAGGTAGTTTTAAGGGAAAATTTGAAGAGTGGACTTTAGGTAGCCCTAATAGTTTAAATCTGATTAACCGGCGCTGCCCTAGTGTGCAACGGTAGCAGCTCTGCGCTAAATCGCGCTAAAGCGCGCTAACGCGTGCTTTATAGCAGGGGGCTGGAAAAAACATTATTCTTATACAGTTCTCTTCATGTCTCACAGAAAATGTTACTATTCTATTGCTGACGTAGTTGGATACAGCTTTCTGTGTGTTCTACAGAAAATGTTGCTAGACTTATTATTTTTTATTTTATTTATTTTACATTTGTTGACCAGGCTAGTCTAACTGGATATATGTCCATTTTCAGTAGAGGCCCGGGGAGAAAAGCTCCAACCATCAGCAGTGACAAAAAATTAATACAATATATAGTAAATAGCCAAGTGAATAACGATACATTAGCTTCACAGGTGAGAACAAAAGTTTTACAGAGTAACTTAGTAGTTTAGTACTACAGAAAGGTGAGGTAAAACAGAATAGTAGAGAAGTATAGAGAGAGTTGGAGGTATAAATATCAATCTGGGTTAGAGCAGGGACACAGCCAGTGAGTTGTAAGATATTCTTTCAGATGCTTTTTAAAAAGAATAGTGGAAGCAAGGGAGGAAAGTTCAGTAGGAAGCTGATTCCAGATTTTACCTACTGTGTTGGTGAAAAGTGAGTCTCCAGCCTTGTTATTTGATTTAGTAGTGGAAACTAGAGGCTTATTAGCTGAGCATAGTATAGCAAGATTTTTGTAGGGTGAGATCAGGTTAGTGAGGATAGGGGTATTTTTAGGGTGGTAAAGGATTTTTTGGTGATAACAATCTGTTGATAAAGTAGTTGGTTCTGCAGTTCTAGCCATCCTAGTTGTTTTAGGTTAAGACAGTGGTGAATTCTAAAGGTGGTGTCAGTGGGAAATCTGGCTATGTTATTGTAACTAATGGAGAGTTTGGTAAGGTTATTTTTTGATAGATTGGTATATATTGCTGAAGCGTAGAACAGGGTAGAGATAAGGTGGGTCTGGGCGATAGTTGTTCTGGCTGTAGGGGAAAGGAAGGATTTGATTCTGTAAAGAGTGCCTAGTTTTTTGTTGACTGACTTTATAGTAAAGTTAATGTGGTCATCAAAACTAAGGTTATTATCAATTGTTACTCCTAGTAGACGGGTAGGAGTGTCTGGGGATATGTTAGTTGCATTGTTAGAGGATATTCCAAAGTGCATTTGAGGTGACTTTTGAGTTGGAGCAAAGAGCAGTAACTTTGTTTTCTTAGGGTTCAGGAGGAGGCAGTGTTGCATAAACCAATTTTCAACACTGTTAAATACTGTTTGGGTGAGAGACTGGAGAAAGGTTATGGACTTAGCTGAACAAATTAAAGTAGAGTCATCTGCATATTGTATGCAGGTAGCCTAAGGAATTTTGGTATGTAGGTCATTAATAAACAATGAGAAGAGTAGAGGTCCTAAAATAGAGCCTTGGGGTACTCCAGTGTTCACGGGAAGGGATTTTGAAAGATTATTATCCCACAATACTACTTGTTGCCTGTTTTCCAGATAGGATTTAAACCAATTTAATGCTTGTGAGTCAATGGATTGGGCTTTCAGAATGTCTATAAGGATATTATGGTTGACCATATCAAAGGCTTTTGAAAGGTCAATAAATAACGCAGAGGAGAAAGTGTTATTGTTACGATTTTTGTTTATGGAGTCAGTGAAGGATAGAAGGGCAGTTGCTGTACTATGGAAAGGCCTAAAACCATGTTAGTAGTTGGCAAGTAGATTGTTTTAGAGAAGGTGGTCAAGTAGTTGTCTGTGGATGCATTTTTCCATTATCTTAGCTATTGGAGACAGTAAGGCAATAAGCCGAAAGTTGGAAAGTTCAGTAGATGCCCCACCTTTATGTAGAGGGATGATATGGGATATTTTCCAAATGAGGGGGATTTTGCTTTCTAAAATTGTTCTATTTATAAGAATGGAGATGGGATATGCAATAGCTTTTGCTGCTATTTGCAGATATTCAGCTGGAAGACAGTCAACAGAAGGGGTGCATGGTTTTAGTTTTTGAAGGAGTTTGCAAATGAGTGATGTAGGTACTGGTTGTATTTGAAAGGTAGGAGATGGAGTCTTTGAGGTATTTAATAGGGATGTAGTAATAGGTGGTAAAGTATTGGCTAGGGTTCGAATGGCTTCAGTAAAGTAGTTGTTAAAGGCATCAGGAATTTGGTTAGAGTTACTTTGGTTGAATCCTGTAGGGGCAGGAGTTTTAGAGTGTCCTGGCTGAAGAAGTTTGTTTATGCCAGACCAGAATTGTTGTGGTTTTTGCTGATGGGTTTGTTGGAGGTGAAGGTAATAGTCTTTTTTGTCTCTGAGAATATCTTTCTTGGTGGCATTTCTTAACTGTTTAAAGCAGAGGTGATCTGATGGACATTTAGAAACTCTCCATTTGGCCCAAATTTTATTTCTGAGAAGGATCTTTTGCCTAGTTTGTTTTGTGAGCCAGGGGGCAATTTTGGTCCTTATTCGGGAAGAATGATAGGGAGTATGGTAATCTAGGATCTGAAGGAATCTAGTGTTAAAGTAGGTCACTGCATCATCAAGTGGAAGATGAGACATAGGTGACCAGTCACATGCTTTCAGTTCATTTTGGAAGCTCTCTGGGTTAAAATTTTTTTTGGAATGTGAGGTTTTAAAATTATTAGTAGTTGGAGTGTGGATTCTGTGTTTAATAATATAGGTTAGCATGTGGTCACTAATATCGTCAGGAAGGGTTCCTGGTTTATAAGTATCAAGGTGGCTGTTGATAAGGATCCAGTCTAGAGTGGTTTCCTTACTGTTTGGCTTATGGATTCTAGTAGGAGTGGTTATAATTTGTGAGAATCTGTAAAGATTTATATGATTGGGAGGATTAAGGGAGCTGCAGGAAGCCCAGTCTATATTAAAATCACCTAACACAATGGTTTCTTGAGGTAGGTGGGTAGTGAGGTAACTAAGTAAGTTTTCAAGAGTGTTGATATTATTTCCAGGGGGGAGATATGCACAAATTAGATAGATGGATTTGGAATTGATGATTTGAAGTTTGGCACTAAGAGTTTCTGAACTGGTATCTGATGGAAGGAACACATTAAAGGGTGAAACTTGGAGTTCAGATTTATACAGAATGGCTACACCTCCACCCTTTTTAGTTTTACGGTCAAGTCTCAAGATATTATATCCAGGAGGGGTAATCTCCTGGTCCAGAGTTGAGGGCTTTAGCCATGTCTCTGTAATACAGAAAATATCGAATGAGTACACATCTCAGTGTGCATGCAGGTGTGTAATTTTATTGTTAATGCTACAGATGTTAAGGTGACCTATTAGGAGGGGGTTAGAGGGTCTATTTAAAGTAGTGATTGGAGGAGATAATATATTGTTTATGTTATTGAGAATGTCAGTATTGGTGCCTGGGTTAGGATGAATATCTAATAGGGGGTGTTGGTTAGGATAATGTATAAACTTAAGGAGTTTGTAGAAACTGTTTGGGCATTTTTTTATAGTTAAGTAAGTAACATGGGTAGCTCTATGGTATTTTGGTAATATATAGATGGAAGTGGAGGTTATGTTACTGTGGTTAAGGTTGTTTATGGGAGAAATGGGTTGAGTTTGCTGATAGGGGTGGAGGGGTTCAGGAAGAGAGAAGTATTCATACAAGGTTAATGTGTATGGTATTGTGAGAGAAGTAAGAGTTGAAGTTAAGAGTAGCAGGTTTGTGAGTATAGATTTGTGTGTTGGGGCCATTAGGATAAGTAGCTATGGAGTTTGGATATATTGATGGTAGGAGTGTAGTAAGTAAACTACAGGTGGGAGAAAGGAGAGAGTGCTTTAAAGAGGAAGAGTAGGTAGTAGGAAGACGTGTACTATTAAGTAAAGTAAAGTTGATTATAAGAGAGAAGTTGTATATTATTATGTAAAGTTGGTTATAAGAGAGAAGTTGTATACAATTTAGTAAAGTAAGGTGGATGTAAGAGAGAATGCTGTAGAGTAAGTAAAACAGGGAGGGGTGGTGTGAGGTTAGGGAGTATTAAAAGAAAAAACAATTATCTAATTAGGGCTTTGAGAGGTTAGGGGTAGCGCTATTCAGTGGAGGAGGTGTGTGATAGGATGAGAAAAAAGAAGGGGTGTGGTTACAGAAGTATATGGCTAGGACCTCTGGCAGTGGGTGGGAATTGGGGGTAGGGTAGGGGAGCGGAGTGAGCCCGCAGGGCGAATGGAGCAGGTTCAGACAGGTAACTGAGAAAGTCAGGGAGGGGTAAGAAACAATCTGTAAACAGCTAACTACTTGGTGCCTTAGTTGGGAAGGATAGGCAAAGAAAGGAGGAACCAAAGTAAAGAAAATAAGTGGTTGCTAAGGGCAAAGTTGGTGGAAAGAAGAAGGTAAAGTGGAAAGATGGGGCAGGAGGGAAATCCTCAATCCAGGAACAGAGCTTTTAATTCAAAGGAAAAAAGAAAAAAAAGGGAAGGTTGGATGTCTAAGGGGCTATCCTAGTTTAGTCTGCCTGCCATCTAGTGGTCAGATATTGTAATGCAACAGTCGCAAGGGAGTGGAGATAAAAAAAGTAGAGGGTTTACAAGTGCTACTGTAGATAAATTACAGGAGACAGTACAAGAATAAGAAATGAGAAAAAATATAAGTATTTAGGGAATAGAGAGGGGAGTATGGCTGCTGGGTATCCTGGCTAGGTAGCGTAACATACATGCACCAGAGTTTAAGCAAGTGTTGAAAAATTACTACTCTGTTAGATAACACATACTTCCTTGCCTCCTAGTGAACTGGGTTCTTAAGCAGGATGGCAAGTCTTTTTCTAAAGAGGAGTTGATTTGGTTTGTTTGCAGAGGGTCCTTTCACCAGGTAGGTAGATTCTTAGGGTTTTAGTGTACGATAGATGATTCAAACCTGTGAACAGGGGGGACAAGAGACTCAATGAAGGTGTAAGAAAACAGACATTTAAGAGACAGGGTAGTACACAGAGCATTCAAATTCTAACAAACAAGCAGACATTAAATACAGCTGGGTAGTTCTGAGCTTTCAAGTTCAAACAAGCAGTTCAAAAGCAGTACATTACAGGTTCTCAGCTTTCCAGTTCTAACAAGCAGATGAAAAACAGTTCAATTACAGGTTTATAGACATATAGCACGGCATATAGGTACTTAATCAAACATAAGCAATGATTCAAAGTGATTAAACAAAGTAAGGGTAAAAGATCTATCTAGTAAATGGCAGTCTAGCTAGGAATAGGTGCAACAGTGTTGAGCTAGGACCAGGTGTTCTACAGTGCCAAATAGTGCACTGACTCTCTAGCATTCGCTACAATACAGCACTGAAGAAAGTTACATTCTACAGGGCCAAAGTGGTTATAAGCTATAATAAAATAATTAGTATAATGCACCTTTGGCAAAGGCACGCGGCCAACTGGCAGTAGCTCAATCCAGCAGAGTAAGGAATATGGTGTTTTACAATTCCAAGCAGAGTGGTTACTTGCTTGGATTCACTCTGGTATAAAGAAATGCATAGTGTAGTGTAGGGGAAAGAGAAAACATGCGCTAGCCAACTCTCCACAACCTGGGGAGGTTTGATTAGTGATTAGCTGCACACTCATTTCCTAAACCTCTGTAGCTTACGTATGTTATCCACGGGCACACACAAGGCTATCAAACTAAGACGTAACAGGGTATACCCGTAAAGCAGGCTTGTTTGGTTACAGAGAACACTTTCAGTTTTAATTAGGGCAAGAACGGAGTTTACCAATGGTTACAAAGCATACATTCAGTTCTAATTAGGGCAAGAACGGAGCAGTACTGACATAATATAACTCCACGTGGTACGCCCAACAACACAGAATACTTTCAGTTTTAATAAGGGCAAGAACGGAGCTTACAGATGGTTACAAAGAATACATTCAGTTCTAATTAGGGCAAGAATGGAGCAGTACTGACCTAATATAACTCCACATGGTACACCCAACAACACAGCAGCAGGTTGCTGCAAAACATGCAACAGCTAATGGTAATTATCTACACAAACAATACATAAAACAAAACTCCACACCAAATTCACAGCAAAGCCAAACAGATAATCCATACAGCAAAGAAAAACATTAATGCCAACTTGTAGCAGCTTACAGAATGGTAGACGCTGGAGCCCAGAATGCACAGCAGCCAGGGGGCCTGTTCCTAATAATAAAGATGACGACTTGCCAGGTCAGAAGAAAATATAGGATTAGAAAGGATGTGAGGTAGGAAGGGGAGGGGAATAAGGAGGCGGTCACATTGATAACAAGGCTCTACTCCCTAAAAAGGTTACAATGATCAACATAGATTGTCTTAAGGTGAATAGAAAGAGGGGGGGAGGGAACGAGCTGAAATGGACAGTGGTAGGTCAGAGAGTACAGGAAAAAGGTGCAAGGTAAGACCAAGAGGGCAGTTAGACAGTGGGAAATAGGGTCAGAGCTCAGACAGGTAACTGAGAAAGTCAGGGAGGGGTAAGAAACAATCAGTAAACAGCTAACTACTTGCTGCCTTAGTTGGGAAGGATAGGCAAAGAAAGGAAGAACCAAAGTAGAGAAAGTAAGTGGTTGCCAAGGGCAAAGCTAGTGAAAAGAAGAAAAGAAGGTAAAGTGGAAAGATGGGGCAGGAGGGAAATCCTCAATCGAGGGACAGAGCTTTTAATTCAAAGTTAAGATTATTTCCTAGCTTGCAAAACATTTTGAGAAAAACAACCTGGCCTTGGGCTTATTTTGGCCCATTTCAACTTTTCAATTCTTCAATTGTGCAGTTCTAATACATGTGTTACATTTTGTCTAGATTCAAGGTACATTTCTAACTTTGGTGCAAGTAGTGCTGACTATGGTTTATACTTTCAAGCGTCTATTGTTTCCTTTATCAAAGCCTCTAACAGCTGCACACTTTCTCATAGCATAAGCAGAAATTAATGTCTCTTTGTTAAATTTCATGACATTAGCAGAAATGAAATGCATCTTGTTAGGTTTCATGACATTAGCAGAAGTGAAATGCTTGCAGATTCATGCAGTGTGAACAGAATAAATGTATTAACCCTTTTAAACCTCTAATGCACTAAGGATACATATTACTATTACATATTTTTCTAACATTTCCCCCCTTTTAATACTTTTATTCTACTTTCAAGACAAGCATAAACAGTTTTTTTTTCTTCTCCTAAACTCCTCTTGCTTAGGATTTGCAGTTAAGAGAGTCATTCAGTTTAAGCTCATGAAAGCATTTTCAGTTTTTTAGTGATTCAGTTTCAGCGTCTTGGTATATGTTTTCTGAAACTGAAATGTCTATAAAACCTTTAATCAGTCCTTTCATGCAGGGGATGCAGCAGCACACACATACCACCAGTAGGATTATTCCTACACAGATGGCAATCAGAATGTTCATCAAGTCACTTCCCCACCCCCCAAACAATTTCTGGAAAAAGTCCATCAATGAATTTGGTCCTGACTTGGTCATAGCTGACACCTGCTGAATCACCTCAAGATGGTTGTCTATCTCGTGTTTGTGGTCAGGAATATACGAACAGCACTCCTCCTGGATTAAAGCGCACGTACCTCCTCTCGCCGCCAGGGTGAAGTCAAGAGCCATGCGATTTTGAAGCACTACTGTTATCGTGGCATTCAGTTCATCAGTCACCAACTCTAGGGCGGAAAAGGTTGCATTACTCATTACTTTGAGAAGCTTAGACAATTTTCTCAGTTCCCAGATTGATTTCGTTGCTCCATATGCTGGCATTACACCTGCCCGCGATATAACAGTATCACTCAAGTCCATGTGTGTCAGTCCATTGCCCACAGCATGATGGTTTTTTCAGTGTGCATCGATTTTCCCCACTGGGTTGACAGGTTTCTTGACTTCTCGAACATTTCAAATTCTCCCTTGGGGTAAAACTGCTGTGTGTCGTATGGCCGGAACCAGGTAACCCAAAAAACAACTGCCGGACCAATTCTCAGGTAACCATTTAGCCTTTCCGCCACATACAAAGTAACAATCTTCTACTTTAGTAGTAACTTTACTATACCCTGTCTCTGCATGAAACATTTTCTTGTCAATTATGGACAGTTGCTTATAAAGATCAGCATTAGGTTTTACTTCTTCAGTTGTCCTATGCATTAGTTCAAAAAATGTATCATAGCTCATGTTGCAATGGGATCTGGTGTTATCAGGTTTAGTGTAGCATCTATAGGGAATAGTCACATTGCAATTCTCCAACCCACCTGAACTGTATTATTTTTGTAAAAACACACAGTTCCCTTCTGTCGAACAGACAAGTGCAATGCTAATTTATCTTGTGATGTGATGTCTAATGTATCATGAATTAGGTTTTTCCAGGTCTTGTTGGCTCCTAGGGGAACTGAAGTTAACAGTAACCCCCATATGCTGTTGGTAAAGCTGTGCAACTCCAGCAATTCGAAACATTGAAAGTTTCATACACATATTTGATTGCCTGGTAAGTGTTAAAGTTTGGGTGCCACTCACGCTTGTTTAGTTCAGTTTGTGCGGCTGGAAAAAGGAATGGCCACAACAAAAAGATGATTGTCACTAGTACAGTCAACAGGATGGTTATGCAATACTTTTGTGGAAATGGTTGTGGAAACGGTTGTTCTGCATTTCTGTTTTCTCCAACTCTTCCAAGTAGGTGTATTTGGATCTTTCTGGATTCCGTCATTTTCACTTTGGACACGTGTTCTTACTCCCTGCCCTAATAGGACCTTCAGCACCGATGGTTTCTTCACTGGGGTTGAGATGGATCAATCCTACTGATTTGACCCCCCCCCCCCTTTGTAGCCAGATGGGAGAAACAGACAGAACTTAATAACCATATGGTACAAGTTACAGGTTTAAAAAATAGAAGTGGTGAAAAAGCTTCAGCATATACAAAGTAGAATGGTAGATTTTCACAAATATTTTACAAGTGGAGTTACAGCAGAAATGGTTTAGAATAGTTAAAATAAAGCAAATGTGACAATATAGTAATTCAACAAATAATTAAAGGTAAAAAAAAAAAAAAAAAAAAAAAAAATTGTGAACATTTACAGAAAGATGACTATTCAGAGAGGAGTTTAATGAGTGGGAAATTGTAGAAGGAAAAGTCAGAGGAGGAGAGTTTTCAAGGAGGGTTTGAGCATTGGCAGATCTACTTTTTGGTAAGATGTTCTTTTAGTGCTAGCTTAAACCTTTTGGGATAAGCCTGTGTTTCGAATCGCAAGAGGTAGCTTGTTCCATTCCATTGAGGGGTGGCAGCTGTATACATTTTGTCCTGCTTTAGATTTGGGCTGAGAGATTTTTAGAAGGTCTTGAGAAGAGCTACAGAGATTTCTTGTGGGAGCATAGTGGGAGATGATAGGGTGTACGGCTGGACAAAAGGATGACTGATTTAGGATTGCATGTATAGTTTGGAACTGAGAGAGAAGGAGGAGTTGAGGCAGTTCTAGCCAGTTTAAGTATTTTAGTGAGAGACAGCAGTGAGATCTGTGGGGTTGTTGGGTTGCAAATCTAGCTATTTTGTGGTAAGTAGTCTGAAGTCTAGCAGTGAGTGTGGAGTCTAAATTTTGGAGCAGTGTGTTAAGCAGGGAAGAATATAGGCATGGGTGAGGGCTATCTGTGATTCCTGAATAAGGAATTTGTTATTTCTGTAAAGCAGTCCTAGCTTCTGGTGGGTTTTCCTGATGCAGTTATTTATGTGGAGATCAAATCTGAGGTGGTCATCAATAGTGATGCCTAGCAGTTTTGAGCTTGATTCAGGTATGATCGGGGTGTTATTGAGTGAATGGATGGTAAAGGAGGTCTTAATTTGATTTGCTGATTTAGGTAGGAAGAGTAGGAGCTTTTTTTTTAGGGTTTAGTATGAGTTGGTTATTGGAGAGCCATGTTTCTACAGAGTTCAGTGATGACTGGGTTGCTGTTATGAGTTCTGAGTGAGTTAGTTATAGCTAAAACAGTAGAGTCATCAGCGTATTGTATAATGAAAGAGAGTTGGCAGGAGGTGTAGAGTAAGTTTGTGAAGATATTGAATAGCAATGGTCCTAAAATGAATCCTTGAGGGACACCCATTTATATTTCTAGAGGAGAAGATAAGATAGTTTCCCATTTAACAGACTGGAATATGTCTTTGAGATAGCTTTCAAACCATACCACAATACCAGGGGAGAAGTTGAGGTTAGATAGCTTGCTGATTAGTAATGAGTGGGAGACTATGCCAAAGGCCTTTGAGAGGTCGAGGAAAAGACAGGAGACAAATTTGTGGCTATCTCTGGCCATAGAAATGGTACTGAGAAAGGATAGAAGAGCTGTGCGTGTACTATGCTTGGGTCGAAAGCCGTGCTGAGTAGGTGTTAGTAATTTTTCCTGAGTGAGATGTTCAATGACTTGAGTATGGATGCATTTTTCAAGGATTTTTGATAGAGGGGAGAGGATAACAATAGGCCTAAAGTTTGAGATTTCAGTGGAGTTACCTCCTTTGTGTATTGCTATGTATAGAAGTGTTTCCAGATGGAAGGTACCTTGGATTCAGAGACATATACATACATGTATCTATATCTATATATATATATATATATATATATATATATATATATATATATATATATATATATATATATATGGTTACCAAGCTCTAGAGTGAACAGCAAGTGCTCCAGCATCCAGTAGAGCAACACCATTTAGTTGACACAGACAGTTATTTGATAGGTATGCGAGATCGACAATCCCTGAGTAGGGAAATACTTCCTTTCCATGTGACTTGTGCAATCTCACAGTTAGCATTTATAATTAGCAGGGGATGGGATAGGGACAATTGGTAGGGCATATAAAATATTGCAGGATAACTGCAGGAATCAGAGGAGGTTGGAAAGTTCACAAAAAAATAAGGGGATGATGTATGTAAGGCTCCCAAATATGCAACAAAGTCTAGAAGATTTAGAATTTTTGCTTGGAAGGGTCTGCATAGGTGTTTTAATATCTCATTTGTGTGAGCTGCTCCAGTCATGCTTAGCCTGTTCTTCTGTGAAGGCCCACTTCTCAGACATTTCTGTTTGCCTGCCCTTGAATCCCCCTTTGATCTATCATTTTGAGATTGAACAATTTCTTAAAGGCATCCTGCATATTAGGCCTCCAAGAAAGTCTATTCCTCCTCTTTGGGACCTTAATTTTGTTTTGGAAAGATTGACTCTGGCTCCTTTTGAGCCTGTAGATTCTGCTTATTTGCAACATTGTACCTGAAAGACTGTTTTGTTGCTGGCTCTTATTTCTGCTTGGAGGGTTTCTGAGCTGCAGGCCCTTATGGCCATTCCTCTTTTTTTTTTTTTTTTTCACAGGGACAGGGTGTCCCTTTGTACTAATCCTTCTTTTATGCCCAAGGTAGTCGGTGAGTTATCCTTAATTCACTCAGCACAACTCCCTTCCTTTTTTCCTTCTCCTCAGTCTGCTAGTGAGAGGGTCCTGCATGCCTTGGATTTACACGGACAGTTCAGGAACTATTTGAATCTGATCAGCTTTGTTTCCTTTCATTCCAGGTCTTTGGGTTTGGCTGTTTTCAAACAAACCATCACCTCCACGATATCAAAGGCCATTTTTTTTGTTATTCTTTACGTGGAAAATCACTGTCTGCTTTTGTTAGAGCTCATTCCTGTAGGGCTGTTGCTTCTTCTAGTGCCTTCTTCAAGGGGATGGACACCATTCCATCCTTGAAGCTGCTACTTGGGCTTCAGTACATACCTTTAGTAAACAATTCAAGTCGGATATGGTTTCTAGGGCCAAACCATTTTATGTGGGTTGGTTAATGGGTCTTCTCATCCTTCCACCTCCCATTCTGTTTCTTGCATTTTTACTCTCCCTTCTGTACTAAATACTGCAACAGTGAAATAGAATGGCATAGTACAGTTTTGTAAAATCTTACAATAACAATAGATCTCATCATTCTTGCAGTATTCACTGCCTTGCTCCAATTTCCTCTTGTATATTCTGGGTTTCTTCCTTCTGGATGTGTATGGACTCCTTTTGTCTTATGACGACTGTTCTATTCTGGAGCAAATCCGTTCTAGCTGGTTGCATCCATATGTCCCTTTTATGCCAAATGTTCTGTGTGAGGAGCATAAACGTGATGTACAACACAACTAAGATCTCTTTTAAGCTTATTTATACTGGCCAAGCAACAGGCTGTCCAGGGCAATACATCAGGTCTGTACAGAATACTGCAACAGTGAAGAGAAGGACATCAGCTGTTATAGTAAGACTTTACACAACTGCACTTTCTGTCACTTTGCTCTGTCATCACTACCAAGCATACCTCTCAGCTGTCCAAGTTTTCCGTGAATGTCCATATTTTTGCCTCATATTTTTGGTCTGTTCTTCATAAAATTCTGATTTTCTGGCAAATCATTGAGGATTGAAGTTACTAAATAAGAACATACATTTGAGTTTCTGACTTCATATCCTTTAGAAACTGCACACTAAAAAATCATGTTATTCTAGCAACTTTCTAAGTTTATAAGAGTGTTTGAAATTTGTCCCTATTTTTGGGCATTTACTCCCTATTATTTTAGGCTCTGTCCAGATATATTGTGCTAAGAGGTCAAGAGGTATGCTGCCATGTGAGTAAGTTGGAATGGAAAGAGTTTAAATGTTACCATGTAGGACTAATCATTGTTAGACCAGGAAGCAGACACTCATTAGGTACTGCAAACTGTTAAAATGATGCCAAGAGCTGTACAGTATTATCTGAGTTATTTGTTTACATTTAATAACATAGGAAGTAGAAACAAATTCATATAGATATAAGGTTAAAAGAGAAAGAAGTGTTGAAATCATAAGACAGTGTAGTAACTCTACTATAAATTTGATACAGGACACTCGTCCCAGGCCTATTGCATCAGCATATACTACTGAGTACAGTGAGATCATTTTGGAAAGCACACCCCCTTAGTTTTTTAACCTTGAAGTATCTTCTGTTTCCTTCCTCATTACTAAAAAAAAATATTGCACTTTATTCAGCTCCTTTTACTGTATTTGTGTCTCTTCCTACTTTATTTTTTTTTTTGCTACTTGTTCTTAACAGTGTTCAGCTGCATTTATTCTGCTGCATTTATTACTGCTTGTTAGTAGCCTGATTAAATTGTAATTGTTATTCTAAGCTTCTTAGTTTTGGTTTAAGGACTTGGGTTTTAGGCCATTTATTTTATATTAAGAAGGTTTGTGGTCTACACTATTGTGAGAGGAGAAGGGAGGTTCTGCCCTTCTGAGCTGGGAACTGCTGGGTGAAGGCTTATTGTGGATTTGTTCTGGTTTAAGCACTTGGACTCCAAACCAGTTATTTCTATTGGGGGAGCTGAGGTCTAGACTCTTGTGGCAGGAGAGTGTGGCCTACACCCTTCTAAGCTGGGAATTGCCGGTAAATTGTTACTTTATTTAAACTGTTTTTGGTATTGTGACTGTGATTTTATGCACTTTGAATTTCTAGTACTTCTGCATTTTATAGCAGAAGCCTGATTCAGACTTCCTGTATCTAGACTGTTTGGCATCACCTGAGAATTAAAAACAGCTCTTCACTGAACTAACTATAACTACCTTTTTTTGCTCTTATATTGCACTTATTTTGTATTTGCATTCTGTTTGAATTGTCTGAACTGTATACTATACTAGTTCAATTGTAGCATAGCCCATTTTCAGGTCTGCTGTTTTTGGGTCTGCTTTGTAACTTCTGACCATCAAATTCGAGCCATTCTTATTTGCATACATTATTCTTGTCTCTGGTTTCCTTCAACCTAACTTCTGGCCTGTAATTCCTTATCACTCATAATTATGACTGCTTGCTTTCCTCCCTGAAGACTTACCTCTGTTTTTTCTCTCTCTTCTTTTCACCCACCCCTTACCAGAACGAGTGCTGGTTTACCCCCCCCCCCCACCACCAGCTTGGCTTGTTTGGACAGCACCACACTTGCTAATTGCAAGTCCGTTGCCAAACTATTTCTCAACAATATTTATTTTATTTATTTATTTAAAAACAATGCAGGACGAAATCATCACTGTAAATAAAATAAAACAATGCAGGATGAAATCATCACTGTAAACAACGTATATGCAGCTTATGTTTTTGTGACCTCTGAGGCCCCAGCCCTGATTTTAACTTGTTTCTGTTGATATAGTCACCACCAGAATTACCTTCTTCTTAATTTTGGGAATACCACACTTGCCTATCAAGTGTCCAGGTTATTGTAACTGTAACACTAGGAGGGTGGTGTACGTTGCTACATGTTTAAGTTGTCCCACTTTTTATGTGGGGAAAACTATAAGAAAATTAAGGTTTAGAATTTTAGAGCATCTAAGGGACATTAGGAACAAAAAGACTAGTAATGCTTTATATATGCACAGTTTAAGTTGTTCTAATTTCAAAAAAATGTTATTTTTTGTGGTAGACAGAATACCTGACAATGATAGAGGGGGTAATGTTAAGATCTTGCTGGAGGTGAGGGAGAGCATGTGGCAACTTAGATTAGATGCTTCAAAACCTCCAGGTATTAATGATCATATTTCTTTGTCTAGTATTTTAAAATATAAATCTTTATTTATTTGATTTTTTATTGATTTAAAAAACTTTCTCGGGTAGGCAAAGATTAAGTATTTAATACATTATTGTATTTAATACATTTAATGTATAATTTATGTATTAGAATGTTTTATTTGAGCGCTTGTATATAGCGGCTGAGTTGTATACTGTTTACATTGTCTTCAATTCTGTTTGCAATTATTGTGATTGGTTAATTGAGAGGGTGGGTGTAGTAAGTGAAATTATTTTAGTAATTGAAGAGCATCAAGATGGTTTACTCTGATGATGCGCGACTTAACAAACGTGTGAAAGTGCTAAGTATTCCATTGTTGTTTAACTATAATTTACGCTTCCAGCAGCAACTGTTTTTATTAGCTTTCTACATTTTTAGCTGGTTTATCTGCTTAAGTGTATTGGTGCTGCTTTCTATTGATGCTGGTCCATTAAAGTTCGCTGATTCCATCGAGCTGACTCGGTTTGAATTTATTAGTGTTCGTTGCTTGATTGATTTGCTTGAGCTTTTTCACTTGCGACAGTCTTTCTGGTTTCAAGCTGGCATTGGTAGATTGGTGTTATGGAGCACCTCATGTTGCAGTATGTTGAATTGACCAACAAACTCAAAAACTTGTTCAAGGAGAATGGTATGGTTGTTAATGTTCCATGTCTAACTATGGGAATGCAAGAACTTTTGTTGACTGAGTCGCAAGCTGTTTTATACACGATGCACACTCCACCCTCTACTAGTGGTAAACAAGTAACAGATAACAGTTCATTGAACCTGGATAATAACAAAGTGCTTTTGGGTGCTAACTGGCCTGGTAGCAAGAGCTGTTGTTCGCCTAAAATGTTTGATACTTTACTTTTCCCTCCAACTATGGACTGGAAGCCTGATTCAAAACATGTAGTTGAGTCAGGCACTATTAAAGCTCAACTGGGTAGTTTTGAAACCAAACTCAACAAATTTAAATCCTTACAGATGGACAACATGTTTTTGGAGAGGTCGATAGAGCTCAAGCAAGTGCCGAAGGGCTTAAGGATGTTTAAACTGCCGATGGGCTTTGATGTTGGTACAGAAGGATTTCAGAAACTTTTGGCCTTCTTTGATTGGGCAGGTATTGAATTAATGCATATTATTATTCGTAATAAAAATAATAGACTTGAAAAGTTAAAAGAGGAATTGGGGCAACTCAATAGTAATATCAGAAAAGATTTACTTTTTGAGTTTAATAAACACCAGTATGGCAAGATTTTGCATAAAACTGATAATTTTGTGAGAAAAGGTCTGGACTTAAAGACATTTAAATTAAATAGGGACAGTAGAGACTATGCTAATAATCAGATTTACTCTCATTTTAGGGAGTTTAAGCGAGTAAATTTTAAACCCAGTTCGGACATTAATACCAATACAGGAGACAACTCCCGACAGGACATGAACAATGCAAATGGACAATTTGAGGATTGTCCTGAGGATGATTTGTTGACATAAACTGATGCTTTTGAGGGGAATGACGTTTTTTTAGACCCTCATCCTATAAGACGCTCGGAATGTATTTGCGAGCGCAATCAGTTTTCACATGTTTCACAAGGGAGGGGGAGGGCACAGAGGTTTTTTCAACAACAAGCGAAGGTGGTCTCAGGTGAACAACAGACCACTATAGATAGTTATGGTTTTGGTTCTCAGTACGATGAAACACTGTTGCCACATAATGACCTTAACCTTGACTCTCACTGTGACATTGGATTAAGGGATGCACCCCCTCCCTTTTACAAAGTCCCTCTATTTCTTCACCAGTGGGTGTAGATATTTCTTCACCAGTGGGTGTAGATATTTCTTGTATGGTATCACTACAGCCACAAAGGATGAACATGCTGTTGGAAAGTAGTCTCAACGCAAGCATTGAATTTTTGAAGATTAATGAACTGGAAGGGAGGGACTCTTTTGATTCAACACTAAGCTTTGACACTAGACTTGTATGTAACTTTGTTAAAGTTGACAGTGTATGTATATACAATTACATGAATTTGGATTTGACTAATGATTATCTATCCCTGTTTAAGAAAGGGTTTACCTTTGTGCCTATGTTTAGGAATGAAATAGCAAAAATTTTAGTTAATTTAAAAATGTATACAAGACAACTGAATTTGTAAATGTTTTTTCATAAGAATCCAAACCCGATGAATGATAATTTAATTGTGCTTAAAAGGTCAAGTGCATTGACTCCCCCTGCACATCCATGTATACACACTTTTGAGAATATGTGTGAATTACAACTTAGAAGAATGAATAGAGGACTGGGCAGCCAATCTGACAATTTGACACCAGGGGAGCAATTTTTGCCTTCGAGAGTTGACATCATCTAATAATTATAGGGTAATGAAACCGGACGAAGGAGGAGGGGTGATGATTATGCTGTTTACAGACTACTCAAACAAAATGTCCTGTCTGTTGAATGACACTACTACATATATTAGAGTTTCAAGGAATGAGATGCACATGGCTTATACTAAAATTGACTGGCTTTTGTATGAGTGGTTTATGGAGGGGGTCATTGATCGTAATGAGTACCACCATTTGTTAGTTGATTCACCTGTGACCCCCTCTATATTTGGAATACCTAAGATTCACAAAAATCAAAATGACCCACCCTTCTGTCCTATAATGTCAGCTAGGGGTTCTAAAACTGAGGCAATGGCTTAATTTGTGGATTTCCATTGCAAAAACATTACTAGAGGTTTGTCACACATTTTGAGGGACTCATGGCATTGCCTAGAAGTAATTAGACAGAACCACTTTGATGAGCCCTTTACATTGGTCACAATAGATGTTATTAACCTTTTTTCAGTTATCCCGCAGACACAAGGGTTGGAAATGTTTAACACATGTTTGGAGAAGTATAGCTGTTTTCATTCAGTTAAGCGTTCATTGTTAGTAGATCTCATGGAACTTATTTTGTCAAACAATTTTATTGCTTTTGAGGGAGAACTATACAGGCAAGTTACAGGGCTTGCCATGGGTGCCAAATGTGCGCTAATTTATGCCAATTTGGTATTGGCACAATGGGAGATGGAAAAGGTGTTCCCTACAGAATTTATGCATGACATTATATTTTATTTACGTTTTCTAGATGACATTTTGATTTTTTGGAAAGGGACAACTGAAGATATTCACAAATTTGCTGATTATCTTAATAATACCACAACATTTCTTAAATTTACATACAAGATTCACGGTAACACCTGTAATTTTTTGGATATCTTATTATATATGAATGAACTTGAAGCTGGTATTAATATGGATTCTAGTATTTATCGTAAAAAACATATTCGAATAACTTTTTACATTTTCAAAGTTGTCACCCTCAATTCCAGAAAAGGAATGTTGTAAAGGGACAAATGGTAAGACTTTCAAGATTAATTAGTGAAGATGAAAGGTTTCAGTTAGAATTAACAAGTCTTGTTAACATGTTTATAGAAAGAGGTTACCCAACTGATGTTTTGACTAACATAAGAAATGAGACAGAGTTTAAAAGACATTTGGTTTTCAAACCGATTCTAAAAGGGGTCTACTGAAAGAGGTTCATGACAAGAGCAATTTGGCCTTATCTATAGATATGGGGCAAGTAAAATGAGCTACGAGTTTACCCTACAACGGGCAATCAGAATATATAACTAAAATCATTAGGGACACATGGTATGGTGTCCTAGATAAAGACACTATAAGTGTTATAGGGAGTTTCCCATTATTTACATACAGTAGAGGTAGGAATTTAAAAGAACTGATGGAAAAAGAAAATAACATTGGACCCTACAAGAGTTCTAAGATGAGCAAATGTGGCTCATGTAGTGTATGCAAGTTTATCAACAATGGCCCATATGTGGTGGTTCATAATTTTTACAAAACTATCAAGTGTCCAGGTTATTGTAACTGTAACACTAGGAGGGTGGTGTACGTTGCTAGATGTTTAAGTTGCCCCACTTTTTATGTGGGGAAAACTATAAGAAAATTAAGGTTAAGAATTTTAGAGCATCTAAGGGACATTAGGAACAAAAAGACTAGTAATGCTTTATATATGCACAGTTTAAGTTGTTCTAATTTAAAAAAAAATGTATTTTTTGTGGTAGACAGAATACCTGACAATGACAGAGGGGGTAATGTTAAGATCTTGCTGGAGGTGAGGGACAGCATGTGGCAACTTAGATTAGACGCTTCAAAACCTCCAGGTATTAATGATCATATTTCTTTGTCTAGTATTTTAAAATATAAATCTTTATTTATTTGATTTTTTATTAATTTAAAAAACTTTCTCGGGTAGACAAAGATTAAGTATTTAATACATTATTGTGACGTTGCCCGTTCGATTCTCAGTTAGAGCGTCTTCTGTCTGGTGACATGCGTGAATGGGTGTTCCTTCGTTGAAGGTTGTGCGTTAGGCTCGGCAAGCCGGTACGTAAAAATCTACTGCCAATCATTAGCGGACCGGAGTTCCGCTGTGGCGACCCCTAACCAGGAAAAGCCAAAAGAAACAAACAAACAATTGTATTTAATAAATTTAATGTATAATTTATGTATTAGAATGTTTTATTTGAGAGCTTGCATATAGCGGCCGAGTTGTTATATACTGTTTACATTGTCTTCAATTCTGTTTGCAATTATTGTGATTGGTTAATTGAAAGGGTGGGTGTAGTAAGTGAAATTATTTTAGTAACTGAAGAGCATCAAGATGGTTTACTCTGATGATGCCCGACTTAACAAATGGGTGAAAGCACTAAGTATTCCATTGTTGTTTAACTATAATTTACGCTTCCAGCAGCGACTGTTTTTATTAGCGTTCTACATTTTTAGCTGGTTTATTAGCTTAAGTGTATTCATGCTGCTTTCTACTGATGCTGGTCCATTAAAGTTCGCTGATTCCGGAGAGCTGACTCGGTTTGAATTTATTACACTTGCCTACTAGTGCCTGCTTTGACTAGGGACATAGGAACTAGGAGCCAGACCTCTCTGGTATCACTCTCCCTATTCCCCCTTCACAAGCCCCCAGGTTTTCAGACTAACATACCCTCCTGCATAAACTTACAGATCGTTTTTCTAAACCATCCACTTACCTCGTCAGCCAGGCCAGCCAGCTCCGTTCGCCCTTGCTATGCTTGGGCTCACTCCGCTCCCCTATTCTACCCCCATTCCCACCCACCCCTATCATTTCCTATATTTTCTCCCTCTGTATACCACTCCCCCCAACTAACCCTTCCCTCTAACTCTCTTTTCCTCTCCACCTCCATCCTCCACCCCAACCCACCTACCTTAACTAACACCCTCTGCTCCTACTACTAATCCTACATTCATCTCATCCACACTTACAAAACTCCCTCATCCTTCATCACTTCACCATGACTAACCTCACACTCTTCCTAGCATTACTAAATGCTTTTACTCTAGCTTATCCAACCTCACCTCATACAGCTTTCCCTTCAAACCCACCTACCAGTCACCTACCTCAACAAGTTCCCCAGTCTTCCCTCAACTCCCCTATTCATTCACAAGCACACTCCCAACCAGTCATTAAGATTCCCTGTAAACACAAAACTGAGTACTTCCAAGCCAACTTTCCAAAAAGGAAAACCTAAATACTATCTACTAGACATCCCTACTCCACATCCAATCCCCAGTCTCCTCTCCCTGCTACTTCCACGTGACATGCATCCTAACTCTGGCCCACCCACCACCACATATTAACACCTCCTCACAGCCCACCCCTCCCCACCACTACAACTCACCAAAACACATCTCTATATATTCCATTATCATGAGAAGCATACTGAACACAACCATTGAATTCCACTCCTGGATATCTGCACGCCCCCCAGACATCATAGCCCTCTGTGAAACTTGGCTTAAACCCCCATATTCCTGATAAAGACATTGTCCCCCCTGCTACAATATCTTAAGACTAGACATAACCCATACAAAAGGAGGTGGCATTGCTATCATGTTCTCTGACCACCTTATCCTAACCCCTCTAACTATCCCCTCCTCCCCAGCCTCACCCGAAGACATTCTTGTTGCAAACTGTAAATTGAATACTCATACCTCACTTAATATAGCTGTAATATCATAGGAGGTTACTAGGATATTGGCCCTGAGGCTCTTATAAGCCTAGCCAAGATTTTAGCCCATGTTTAAACAAGTCAGCACCCAGAGCCCCTGTCCAGCAGGGACACAGGTGGAATCCCAGGAGTGTATTTTCTGTTTCCTATCCAGTTATCCATGTTGCTTGATGTGGGATGGAGTCTATTCCACAGATGGGAGAGTCTCTGGGACACAAATCTGTCCTGACAACAAGTCCTATTGATATCACAGAACAGGTTGAGGTCACACATACGGGTTGTTCAAGTGGAGCCTGACTTGCGGATATGCAGCAGTCCCATCAAGGCAGGGTCTGAAATTGCTTTGTATGCCAGACAGAGGTCACCTCTGAGGAGTCTGTATGAAACTGAGTAGAGGGACAGGGCTTTTAGCCTATTTGTGTAGGGTAGGTGTTTGAGGCCCTGGATTCTCATAGTGAGGAACATCTGTGGTCTCTCCAGCTGCTGCATGTGCTTTATGAGGTACATGCCAAAGGGGGCATTGTACTCAATAATTGTCCTTATAAGGGAAGAATACATGGATCTTATGAACTCTTTGTCCCTGGATGAGATACCCTTACTTATGAGGTGGGCCACATAGAAAGCTTTCTGTACAACGGAAGCAACATGATGGTCAAAAGTCAGATTGCTATCAACCTGGGTGCCCAAATCCCTTACTACTGATTGTGTACTTAGGATGTTGTTATTAATGTGAAAATATGTGGAAATGTCACTCTCCCCAAAGGTGATGAGGATGCATTTTTACTATTGCGCTTCAGGCTATGTTTCTGGCACCAGTCATTTGTTTGGGTGAGACCCCCTTGGAGGATGTGCACATCACTTGGGGAACTGATGACTGAATCCAGCTTGCATTCATCTGCAAACTTGGTCAGCTATAGCCCACTGGTTTTGGCCTGCACCTCAGAGATGTATATCCTGAATAACAGAGGACCCAAGACCAATCCCTGGGGTATGCCGCTAGTTACGGGACGTGCGCATCAGTTGGGGAATTAATGACTGCGCCCAGTTTGCAGTCTTCTGCAAATTTGGTCATCCATAGCCCACTAGTTTTGGCCTGCACCTCAGAGAAATATATCTCAAATAACAGAGGCCCCAAGACTGGTCCATGGGGTACACCGCTCGTTACGGGTCTACTGCTTGAGGTGGCTTCCCCTATTTTGATTATGTGGGTTCTATCAATGAGCCAGTTTGCTACCCATCTGGTAACATATGGATTGATGCCTAGTTGAGAGAGTTCATCTACTTTGACTGAGTGGGGAATAGTGTCAAAGGCTTTGGCCAGGTCAAGGTAGGCGGTGTGCACTGTCTTCCCCTCGTCCATGAATTTGGTGACTGTCTCAAAGAAGTCAACCAGCTTTAACAGACATGACCTCCCATTGACGATGCCAAACTATGTGGGGTCGAGTGTTTGGAGGTTGCCAATGTCCCTGTTATTGAGGTCCATGATAATCCATTCCATGGTCTTGCAGATCAGGCTAGTTAGGCCGATGGGTCTATAATTTCCTGTAATGTACATTTCACATGTTAACAATGTTGCAGTACTGGAAAGTATCCTTTTCTTCACTCTGCATTGACCTCCTCAATGAAACTATACTCCTTGGAGATGTTAACATCAGTTGGTTAATCCTGTCCACCGAATCCCCCTCTACCTCTATTAATTTGCATGGTTTCACCCAACTAATATCCACACCTACTTATACCTCTAAATCTACAAATCATTCATCTCTCCTTGACTGGATCCTAGTAATTCCCCAACCCCCATAAGTATAATTTCCCTGAAACCCTACCAGATATCCTTAGTGACCACTGCCCAATTAAAGTCCTCACCTATTCTCCTCAAATGTATAAACCAGAAAAGTTCAAAGCATGTCGCAAGTTAAACAAGTCTGACTCTGTTAAACTAAACAGCCAGCTCTCAGCTATCTAATGGTCATTCCTTAGCCACATATCCCTTGATGAGGCAGTTATGGAATTTAACAGAATATTCCTTAACATACTCAACTCCCTAGTCCTCACACGAAATATTAGAATAAAGTTGACTGTATCTCCTTGGCTGCCAAATGCCACCCGCACCCTAATGGTGCAGAGGGATAAAACCTGGAAGCTCTGGACTAAAACCACACTCTCCTCCCATCTCCAACAGTATAAACACCTATGCAACCTTACTAAGAAAGCCGTCACTAATGATAACAGAAACTACTACACTAACCCTCCTGAAACACGCCTAAACAACCCAAAGAAATTCTGGTATACAATTAACCAAATCCTTCATCCAGGAAACCCCTCCTCCCCACAACCTAGTCCTACAAACACTCCTCTTCAAACTGCTACTAACTTTAACTAGTACTTTATAGACTCCATTACCAAAGTATCCAACCATCCAACCTCCAACACCGACTCTAACCCAACCACCAACCCTCCCAAAACCTCTAACACCTCCACAGCCTCCTGAAAACTGTATCCACCAAATACATAAAATCCCTACTTCTTACACTTAAGGCATGCACCCCCTCAGCTGATGATCTCCCCCCACTCTTTCTCCAGAAAGCAGCCAGCTCCGTAGCCCCACCCATCTCCATTCTCATTAACTGATCCATCACTGAGACCAAAGTCCCTGCAATCTGGAAATAAATTCTACACCCTACTCATCCATAAGGGTGGCAGCTCTGGTGAACTTTCCAACTTTAGGCCCACTGCAATTCTATCACCTCTCTCCGAGATCCTGGAAAGATGTGTTCACAAAAAAAATCCTACAATACCTCATACAAGAGAGCCTAATCACCCCCACCCAACATGGCTTCTACCCTAGTCATAGTACCTCTACTGCCCTCATCTCCTTTATCAACACTAGCTCATAAGCTAGAGACCAGAACAAACTAGTCTTGTGCCTCTTTCTCGATCTCTCAAAATCTTTTGACACCGTCTCTCACCCCCTCCTCTTAAATAAACTTTCTGAACTCAACCTACATACCTCTATCTCTTGGTTCTGTAGCTACATCAGAAATTGCTTCCAATCTGTAAAATGGCTTTCAGCTATCTCCCCAGAACTTCCTATAAACATAAGAGAACCCAAATGTTCAGTACTGGGCTCACTACTCTTTAATAGTTTTACAAATAAATTATCTACTTCCACTCCTCAGTCTTTGCTGGTACAGTATGCTGATGACTCCACAGTCATCACCATAGCCGATACCTTCTCCAACCTATAGACTACAATTCAGAACTCCTTTTTATCTATTGAAAAATGTCTCAACCAACACCAGCTAATCTTAAACCCAAAGAAGAGCAAACTCTTGCTTTTTGTCCCAAAAACAATGCATCATCTAAAATCTACTTTCTCTATCTCTTCCCACAACAACACACCCATCATGGTAGAAACTCACACCAAACTGATCAGGGTCATTATTGATGACTAGCTAAAATTTGACCTACATGTTCTAAGTAAAATTAACAAAACCCACCAAAACTTGGGACTCCTCTACAGGAACAAAAACTTTTTGTCTAGTAAAGCCAAGACAGCCGTACCCCATGCATATTTGTTGCCAACTCTTCTCTATGGCTCTCAAATACTTATCAACTTATAAACCACACTTCTCTCTACATTAGAAACCACCTACCTACAGCAAGGTTGCCAGATTTGCTGCTGAACTCCCATACTATTCCCACCACTGTTTAGCACTCAGGAAACGAAACCAGTTAGAGCTTCCCCATAACCTCCTCCTCTCTCAAGCTTCAAATAACTCACTCCATACTGCACCAACCATGTTTCTGCCCCAGCACTTCCTCTATTATCTCCTCCTACTCCTCACCCAGGACACGTTGGAGCTCAGAACAGCATTTCCTTACCATACACAAGCCAAAGATCAACTTCAGCAAAAACCTTTACAGCTACTCACAATCTGAAAACTGAAATAAACTTCCACTTGACATTTGAAATATTAAGCCCAAACATCAGTTCAGAAATGCATTAAAAACCACCTAAGCAACATAAGACTGCCAGTGCCATCATCCCCCAGATGGACCTTACTTCCTTTGACCAACCTTCTCCCTCCCCTCTCCCTCACCTCTATCACCTACTTCCTTTCTCTTCCACCTAATTTATCTGTATTACTCCTACTTCTTCTAGTCTCTCTGCCTTGTACCTGCATTTTAATATAGGCAGAAACTCAAATTTTGTACTTAACTAGTACTTTCCCACAGCTACTTCTCAGGTGAACTGAAGATAAAGAATGTAAATTGTTTCTCTATTTGTGTAACATTTACTCTGTACTGTAATAGGCTATACATTACTGATTGCTACTAGCAATCGCGTATCTTATCTCTAAATCTGTAATATTGTTAAATGTTATAATCTTGTTCTACATTTCTATGTAGTATGTCTTTGTAGTCATGCATTAGACTGTCATTGTATTTGTGGAGCTTTTCTCCCCGGGTCTGCACTGAAAAAGGGCTTCAGACCAGCTGGACCAAGCTGATCAATAAATGTCAAGCAAATAAATAATACCAAGCTGATCAACAAATGTCAAGCAAATAAATAATTCTTGTTGGTGAATGCCCCTCTGCAGCCTTGTGAGCGGAGAGTGCTGTATGGATCCCATCTAATAGGGGGTGATTTGACTAGAGCTCAGAGAGACCGTCTTTATTTGATAGTTTTAGTTAAAAGGGTTATTTCTTCTTTTATTTAAGCCCCGCATTTGTGCTTGTTTACATGCAGCGTACTATCGTGCACTGCCACATAGTGGTGGTTACCACTGGCAGTTATAGATGCAAACGTTTTGCTTGTTAAATTTTCCTTAGCACTTTGCTTGTGGTCATCCAGAGGTTTTTGGCAGCCCTGCTCTACTGTCAGGTGGAACACTAATCCTAGCCTCAGAGTTAACAACATACCTCTCACCCACTAGTAACAACATACCTCTCACCACTAGTAACAACATACCTCTGCTAATCATATAAGTCTACTTAACACTATGGATAGACATTTTCCCCAGTTTCTCCCAACCATCTTGGTTGACATGGGCATCCTGAGGAAGTGTAGCAACTGCCTCATGTTCACTGGCAACCCTCTAATCCTAGTCCACACAAACTCAACATTTGAGACAAGCAACTATATTAAGAAGCTTGAATCCATGCTCTCTCACATCAGTCAGTACATATGACAATGAGCGGGTTGTCAGCATGCACAGCTCATCTCCTACTCCACCCAAACACATATCACACATACCTACATACACGCAAGTCCTCATTGGAAATATACCTAAAACACCATAGACCTCCCAAGCACAAACACAAGCACATTACACATACTACTTCATCTACAGAACAATACACATAACAGCTTATGCACCAGTGTCTCACCTGTCAGATCCTTGAGGCAAAACACAATACCAAAAATATCACAGGTGACTCCATCATGCGACACACAGATTCCCCTCTCACCAAACTGGATAAGGAAAAGGTCATGGTCATCTGTCTGTCAGGTGCTAGGATCCACCATATCATACATGCACTCAAGTCTCTGAACAACAGGTACTGTTATGTCTCTGTATGTAGCTCTCTGGACTATATGAAGAGAAACATGACTGATCTCTCAGATTTTGTGTCTCAGGTAGGTATGTCCCTAGTCTTAAGCAGCATTTTACCTTCACCTAGGACAATGCCTCAATACAATGACTTCAATAATTGGCTTAGTTTCTGGTATCATTCTAAGGGGATCCAGTACCTGTCAGCCTGAGATGACATGATCTACAGACCTCAATGCTATGCCAGAGATGGTCTTCATCTGTCACCTCTCTGGGATTTCGACTACGGCTCTTGCTACTCCCATAGTGCCTTTTTAGGCAGTGCCTCAAGGATAAAACTTCCAACATAAAAACTCCATCTAAAATCAACCTCAAGGTTATGTTGCTAAATACTAGGAGTCTTATCATGACTCACTGGAAGCAGTCCTCACCTTGGAAGATGCAGACGTTTGTGCAGTCATGGAGACTTGGTTCAAGGCTATGGAGAGCACCTCAACCATACTGGGTTACACTTCCTTCCACACACTCAGACCACAAAATTAAGACATGAAAACAAAAGTAGGTGGTGTATTATTATTCATTAAAGATAAATACACCTCCAGATTGGTTAAACAGTATGATTCCCTGGAGATACTTCAAGTGCAATTAACTGTTGGTAGAGCACTTGTTCAATTCATTGCCAGCTACAGGACCCCCTGCATGAATCAATATACCCACTCTGCCTATTTGGATCTACTTGAGTCTATGAAGATGCATCTGAACACCATTGTTTTGGGAGACTTTAATTACATATCCACTGACTGGGCAAATTACTTGTGCTCAAAACACTTGCCCAAAGGTTTGATTTCATTAACTCCAGTGCCCTGGACCAGCTGGTTGACACCCCCACAAGGGGTGTCAACATCCTGGATCTGGTGCTTACCAATATGGGGAACAACTGCGGCACCCCCACTGTGAGGTCTTCCAGGTAAGATCTGACCACAAATCAGTCTCATTTGAAGTAGCTATCACACCTGCCCCCCAGCAGTAACTAAACTAAGACATTTCAAGTAGATTGTAACCTGTTATGGGAGAGTATAAATAGGTTTACTGCATCCCCGCTCCAGATGGAATTGGCAGCTATACCGAGTTCTATACCAGTGCTTTATACAAACACCTGTATAGCTACATTGAGTCAGTTGTACCTGATAGGACCCAAACAAGCTCTTCAAGGAAGAGCAAACCTGCCTGGTGGACAACTGCCATTAAACAAGCTTTACAATAACATGAAGAAATTGCTATCTAAGAGTTAGAGGGGAGTGAGCCCTAAACTGGAAACATTCCCAGCTCAGCTTAAACAAGCAAATAAGACTTCTTGTGAAGTCCTCCAAAGCAAACTATGAATCCAGATTAGCTTCCTCAACTAAGGACAACCATAAGGTATTGTTAAGTTACATCAGTAATCTAAAAAGAAAGCCCCAATGTGTGCCAAACTGGTAGTTAATGATACCACGTATACCGAGCCTGTGGACATAGCTAACCTGTTGGCCAACAGGTTCTGTGAAAACTTCACACCCCTGTCCCCACCACACATACCCCATGACATCCATACCACCTGCCCCCCCCACCTTGTATCTCCAAACAGCAGGTTATAAATGTCCTCTCTAAGGCCAAAAACACAGCAGTTATGGGATCTGATAACATCCCTGACTATGCCCTACCTACATGGACTGCAACAAGAACTGGCAACACTATTTGGTACTCTTTTCAATCATAGTCTAAGCACTGGCTTCACCCAGCTGAATGAAAAACGGCCACTGTTATACCCTTACACAAAGTTGGCAACCCTCATATTGTTAGATGGTTCACTAACTGGCTCACTGATAGAACACATAGTCAAAATAGTGGAATCCACCTCCAACAGCCGAGCTGTAGCCAGTGGTGTTCCACAGGGATCAGTCTGGGACCTCTACTGTTTGGAATCTATTTCTCTGAAGTACAAGCAAAAACTAAAGGTCTGTGGCTGACAAAGTTTGCTGATGACTAGAAACAGGGAGTAATCCTAGAATCTCCAAATGATGTCAACATCCTGCAAGAGGGTCTTACATAAACAAATGACTGGTGCCAAAGTCATGGCCTTAAACTCAATGCAAGAAAATGTATTATCATCCCTTTCAGTAACAGTGATGTTCCTGCTAATTACCACATTAATACCAACACCATAGGAACGCACTCGGTGGTGAATGACATGGGCACACAGATTGACAGCAATCCTATCTTTGATAAGCTCTCAGTACTCTTCCCTCATCAAGCCATTAATTGAGTACAATGCCCCTTTTGGTATGTACTTTTCCAAGCACCTGCAGCAATTGGATAAACCACAAAGGTTCCTCACAAGGAAAATTCAAGGTCTTCAATATCTGTCCTATGTGAATTGTCTGAAATCACTGTCAGTTTATTCAGTTTCATATAGAATACTCAGAGGCGATCTCTGCCTTGCATATCAGGCAATCTTGGACCCTGCTTTATTGGAAATGCTGCATATCTGAAAGTCAACTGATAAACAGGTTACTCACTCTAAAGACCTTAACCTGGTATGTGACAGTAATTGAACCTGCTGGAGGGACAGATTTGTCTCCCAGAGGTTACCACAGCTTTGGAACAGAATTCCACTTCATGTCAAACAGAAAACTTCATTGGTCTTCTTCAAATGCAATCTGGATGATTGGATGGGTAACCAAAAATTCACCCCAGGGGTTCCACCTGTGTCAGTCTTGGACATGGACATGGACATTAGGTGCTGATCATTGCAATAAGGGTAGAACTTTGCTGGGCTTATAAGGGCCCTAGGGCTATTAGCCTAGTAACTTCCTATGAAGATGTAGCACGTACACTAGAAAGTGCATTTGGCTAGTAGCTGATAATATGAAGTGAAAGGAATAGATGAGTGTATACTAATTTTTAAACTTTCCATCACTCATGCTTCTACAAATGTACAAGCAGCCCGCTCATAAAAAATAGTGCATTTGTCTAGCAGTATTAAGAAATCAAAACATATCACACTAGAAATTGAAAAAGGAACAGAAGAGTGTGTCTATTAAAGATCCAACATTCTGTCACACGCTTGCTTTCTATGGAATTACTAGCAGGTCAGAAAGTCACTACACCAGGCTAGTATTCAAAAATCAGAATACAATAAAACATGAAATGAAAGAAAGAGATGTATGGTTTCCACTACTGTTTGCCTTTCTCAGATGTTTTCTATAGGTATAAGCCATATCATAAAAATTGTCGTAGTTGGCCAGGATTCAGTCACCACAGAATAAAATATGAAATGAAAGAAACAAAAAAACTCAATGTTTTAAAAGCCTTGCATTACTGATGTGCTTTGTAGAACAGAAAAAGCACTCTGCTCATAAAAAAATACCTGAAAGGCTGTTTTTCTAAATTGTTAAAATGCACAGCTTAAACGAATGAATGGCTCACAGGGAGAGCTGTTGTCAGTACAACTGCAATTTGAGATGGAATTTGGCTAACACGTTTGAAACTTCCTTCAGGCACCCCCCCGCCCCGCCCACCACCACCACCACCAGCCAAAGGTGAGCATGCTGAGAAAGACAAACTTGAAATGTAAACAAAGGCTGAATCAAAACAAAAAAAATCTGTGGGATTGTCCCTTTAATATTCCAATAAATTGTTCTGGAAATGCAAACACTTTTATTTAAACAAGTAGTTCCCATCCACAGAATCAAAAGCTCTCTCGATATCTAAGCTAATTAGGACCAATTTATTGTTCACTCCTTTTGCTAAATGCTCAAGAAACTAGTTATTGAAGTAGCAACATTAAAATACTATGATATGTCACATCACAGTATTTTAATGATATGTCACATCACAGTACTTTAATGATATGTCACATCACAGTATTTTAATGATATGTCACATCACAGTACTTTAATGATATGTCACATCACAGTATTTTAATGATATGTCACATCACAGTATTTTAATGATATGTCACATCACAGTACTGCAATGATATGTCACATCACAGTATTTTAATGATATGTCACATCACAGTACTTTAATGATATGTCACATCACAGTACTTTAATGATATGTCACATCACAGTATTTTAATGATATGTCACATCACAGTACTTTAATGATATGTCACATCACAGTATTTTAATGATATGTCACATCACAGTACTTTAATGATATGTCACATCACAGTACTTTAATGATACGCCACATCACAGTACTTCAATGATATGTCACATCACAGTATTTTAATGATATGTCACATCACAGTACTTTAATGTTATGTCACATCACATTATTTTAATGATATGTCACATCACAGTACTTTAATGATATGTCACATCACAATATTTTAATGATATGTCACATCACAGTACTTTAATGATATGTCACATCACAGTATTTTAATGATATGTCACATCACAGTAATTTAATGATATGTCACATCACAGTATTTTAATGATATGTCACATCACAGTACTTTAATGATATGTCACATCACAGTACTTTAATGATATGTCACATCACAGTATTTTAATGATATGTCACATCACTGTATTTTAATATGTCACATCACAGTATTGTAATGATATGTCACATCACAGTACTTTAATGATATGTCACATCACAGTATTTTAATATGTCACATGACAGTACTTTAATGATATGTCACATCACAGTATTTTAATGATATGTCACATCACAGTACTTTAATGATATGTCACATCACAGTATTTTAATGATATGTCACATCACAGTATTTTAATGATATGTCACATCACAGTATTTTAATGATATGTCACATCACAGTACTTTAATGATATGTCACATCACAGTATTTTAATGATATGTCACATCACAGTACTTTAATGATATGTCACATCACAGTATTTTAATGTTATGTCACATCACAGTATTTTAATGATATGTCACATCACAGTATTTTAATGTTGCTACTTCAATAACAGGTTCCTGAGCATTACAAAACTGTACATTAGTTCACAGTTCCTTTCCCAGGCTACATCTCACTATAGATCATTTCTTATAAACTTATTTATCTCAGACAAAAGAGGTACATACACTGCAAAATAGTTTAATTATTTATGCTTTGCATACTGTGCAGGTGGACTGGTCCCAACTACCCTTTTCAGCAATGACTGCAGAGCCAAGACACAAAAAGTGTTGAACAGACAAGATAAATAAAACCACAGCAGCAATCAAGATCTCACTTATGATGAATGCTCTGATTGCAATATTTTAAATTAGGTAAGAACTGGTTTCACATAAGTTGAAATTGCACACATAGCAAGTGAAGACAGCAACATTTCACTGAGGTATGTAAAATAGCTTTATAAAAGTTATCTTATTCACAATTTCAAATTTAGCTACATTCAGACAATCAGATAATAATAAGAGAAAAATCCATGTTAAACAGTATCACATTCATGTTCTAAAGTACGACAGCTATTTCACAGTTAATGTTCTAAATAAGATATTCATAATTATGAAGTGGAAATAATCTCTCTTGAGATATGAGTCAACTGAGTACTGGGATAGAAAATTAAATTAAATTATTTGCAATCACTTGGCTACCCAAGGCACTAGGAAATAATGTAGTACCGAGGGATTTTTGTTTTATCCATTCAACCTTTTTTCCAGTCCCCCAAGTGAATATGACACTGTAGACTATTTACAACCTCCTCAAAAGGAGAGAAATTGTTAGGAGTTACATCGTAGATGGGACAAATGATATTTCTGCTTGTGAAATCACATGTAGTAAGGGGTAAAGTGGACTTATCCTTGCCTATACAGCAAGAACATTTGCATGTGCTTTTTAGGCAGTTATTTTATTCTGAAACTACTTGTGATCTGTAATCTCTGTTTGGCTTGTGTTCGGAAAAGATTCCAGTTAGCTGGTACATTGGACTAAAACTCTTGTCACTGGTGACTTGACTAAATGGTGGACAAGTTAATGTTAGGGTGCCATTGTTCTGATTTTGGAGACAGTTTGGGGAATAAATTATTCAGACTCTGCATTTTAGGGATGGGGAGAAGATAGAATTTAGGATTTTAAGGGTAAGGAAGGATACAGGAAAAGCAGATCTTAGCCTTTTGTAATGTAAGTTAGCAATACTCTCTCTAATTGTGATGAGAGGTTAACGGATCTGCATATGATATTTACTACTATTTTTATTATTATTTGTCGTTGTTTTACCAGGATAGTCCACTGGGCCAAAAAAAAGAACCCGTTTTCAATGGAATCCTGGGGAGAAAAGCTCCAAATACAAACAAAGATTGCAGTCATTGTTTTATAGGTAGGTTGTAGGGTGATAACCGAAGGGCATATTCTTCTGGCCTCTTTGTTGAATTGCAGATTTCACAGAAATCTGTGTAATGCCTGCTTGTCTTCTGGATTTGCCATTTGTACAACATCAGTCCTCAGACCAATTTATGTCAGAATATGACCCATGTATTTCAAATGTACCGCACTTGTTTTACATTTTCTAATTTAACTTGGAATTATGGTGTCTTATTTTATTCAACCACTTTATGCATTTCTTGTCATGCTGTTATTTTTATCCAATTCTACAGATTTACAGATCATCAGCTGTGGTTACAATACCATTAAGAAATTTAGTTCCTTGTATAACTGTTTGGTATGGGTTTGATACTGATGAAATACCAAAAAGATGTAGAAGAAATCATTATCTTCCTAATGAAGAATGAACAACAAAGAAGTTGAAGACCTTTTTGAATTACCTTTGACACAAACCTTGGCTTACATCTAGTCCTAAAAATGACTAGGCATGTGGCACTGTTGAGATAATGTAAACAATGTTCTCTTTTAACAAATGTACTCAGTCTTTGTGAAATCAGTACAAATGCAAATCATATCTTGTTTTACAACAGTAACCACAATACTCACCATTCTGCTGGCTTTTGTCACATGGAAATGAAAGCGCTTAACTTTTATATAAACGAAAAGTTTGGTTTTCCATACAGTTGTATTTTTAGTTTAATGTGTAAGATTTTTATGCTTCTGTGCCTTATTACTAAATAAAGTGTGGTTTTGTTACTTTGGTTTGTTTTATTTATTAAAAGTATAGAAACTAAAATTGCTCTTTCTTGTCATCAAGCAACCATCAACAGTACAGTGACTGATACAGCTAGTTAATTAAAGGACATACTGGAGAGGCAACCACCAACAGTACAGTAACTGGTACAGCTAGTTAATTAAAAAACATGCTGGAGAGGCAACCACCAACAGTACAGTAACTGGTACAGCTAGTTAATTAAAGGACATGCTGGAGAGGCAACCATCAACAGTGCAATAATTGATACAGGTAGTTAATTAAAGGACATATTGGAGAGACAAATACCAACAGAACAATAACCGATACAGCTAGTTAATTAAAGGACATACTGGAGAGACAACTGCCAACAGTACAATAACTGATACAGCTAGTTAATTAAAGGACATACTGGAGAGGCAACCATCAACAGTACAATAACTGATACAGCTAGTTAATTAAAGGACATACTGGAGAGGCAACCACCAACAGTACAATAACTGATACAGCTAGTTAATTAAAGGACATACTGGAGAGGCAACCACCAACAGTACAATAACTGATAAAGCTAGTTAATTAAAGGACATACTGGAGAGACAACTGCCAACAGTACAATAACTGATACAGCTAGTTAATTAAAGGACATACTGGAGAGGATTAAGTTACAGATTTCAATACAATCAGGGTAGCAGTTTCCATAAGTCCGCAAAAATAAGATGCATAAGCAACTTATTAAAATGTACTTCCCAGTGAATTTTACAACCACCTACAAAATAATTGTTGCCAAAGCTGCATCCAGCACCAAGAAGGATAACTACCTGGAATACAACACCACATATACGAACCATCTACATAGGCAGCACCTTGTTCCCTTGTAAAGGGCAAATTACTTTTGAGTTTTCCAAGAATTCCAAAACTTTTCTGTAATTGTTGCTATTTTTCCTCTTCTTCATTAAAATTACTAGATAAATACCTTCAAGGCTTCTTCCATTTTGAAATTCAGGTATCTGGCACACTGCATACTTTTAGACTTGCCTGCTATTTAGCTTGCCATAAGGAATAAATCACATTTCTGTTTCCAAACTTCCAGTTTTCTGATAAGTTGCAAGATTATCCTAACTGTGCATTGATCACCCAAAAATGCTTAACTGCAAATATATATGCTGTCATGACTGGAGAAATGTATTTATTTTATACTTTTTTGACTTGGTTAGTCCCAATAGGTCAATGGACTCTTTTCTAGGGAGACCTGAGGTGGTAGTACATACTGAGTAGGGGAAGTTTGGCCAGGGCACTGGTGAACTTGTCCTTCTCCTTTTGATAAGTACTGTAAGATCTTTTACATCCAGTTGTGCTACCACCAACTCAGGCAGATGGACCTTCAGTTTAACTTGTCATTCAAAGGATGGCACACCCAGGAGTGTAGTACCCCCCCCACCCCATGCTGCATGCAATACAGTGTCAGTATTGGAAAAGTAATGCAGCTACCTAGTATAGGAATAAAACCCAATAACATGCAAATGTTTATTATGATATACTAGCTACACAAACACTTTTGTTAAGTTTGAGCCTCCATGAGGTATTTAATCTGACTGCCTTCTAGAAAAAACTGTGTACCACATGACATGCAATTCCCTGTAACTTAGTCAGTAGTATATTTAAAGCTTACGTCAATGACATCACATCACAGATGAATGAACAACTGTAAGTTAATAACTGGCCACATGCAGTCTCTATTTCACTGGTTATTTTGTGGTTATTAGTTCATGGTAGTGAGAGTAGGGAACAGGTGGAGGAGACCCTGGAGATGTGGAGATATGCTCTAGAGAAAAGAGGAATGAAAGTCAGTAGGACTAAGACAGAATATATGTGTGTGAATGAGAGGGAGGATAGAGGAATGGTGAGGATGCAGGGAGTAGAGGTTACGAAGGTGAATGAGTTTAAGTACTTGGGATCAACAGTTCAGAGTAATGGTGAGTGTGGAAGAGAGGTGAAGAAGAGAGTACAGGCAGGATGGAGTGGGTGGAGAAGAGTGTCAGGAGTGATTTGTGACAAACGAGTACCAGTAAGAGTGAAAGGGAAGGTCTACAAGAGGGTAGTGAGACCAGCTATGTTATACGGGTTAGAGACAGTGGCACTGACAAAAAGGCAGAAGTCAGAGCTTGACGTGGCAGAGTTGAAGATGTTAAGATTTGCACTAGGTGTGTCGACAGGATTAGGAATAAGTATATTAGAGGGTCAGCCCAGGTTGGAAGGTTTGGAGACAAAGCCAACAAGACAAGATTACGTTGGCTTGGACATGTGCTGAGAGGGATGCAGTGTATATTGGGAAAAAGATGCTAAGGATGAAGCTGCCAGGTAACAGGAAAAGAGGAAGGCCTAAGATAAGGTTTATGGATGTGGTGAGAGAGGACATGCAGGTGGTTGGTGTGACTGAGCAAGATGCAGAGGACAGGAAGAAATGGAAACAGCTGATCTGCTGTGGCGACCCCTAACAGGAGCAGCCGAAAGAAGAAGAAGAAGAATCATTTTACTAGAACATTACTTGTATTAGCAAAACATTTTACCCCAAAGTAATTCTGAACTGGAAGAGGTATTTATTAACAAACAAATCTTGTTTTTAATTTAAAAATACAGAAAAATGGTATCGACAGTATAAGGTGCCATGACAATGTGGGAGTCACATTAAAGTGTTACAGCAATAAGGCTTAAGCAATGAATATTGTTACTGAGTACTGTGTTACAGGTGTATAACATCTGCTGTATACTACAGTCAAAATGAATACTTGGTTACCAGCTGTAATTTCCAGCAATGGAATTCTAAGCAATTATGAATAAAAAATAACAAAAATACAACAGTATGAAAAAAAAAACAGGTAAGATTTAAGAAACACACAGAATTTTAATGCTCAGAACTAAACCAACATTTCAGCAAATCCTTGTACTGGTTTTATGATCTCAACATGCACAACATATTTGCATGTATGTGTACCTCGTCAAGAAAGGGTGCAGCTCTAAGAATGGTGTCTTGCCTGTGTAATGTTGAAAAATGGTTCACTGCATTATCATGTTACTAAATGAATCCTTTGGAAAGTATATCAGTTTATCATTTATGACAATACTATACCACAAATAAATATGAATAACATGTGAATGCTGCACTGCAGAGATATATGAATAACATCTGAATGCTGCACTGCAGAGATATATGAATAACATCTGAATCTGTATAAAGATGTGACTCTGAGAATTCCTTACCAACATCTATCATGTGATCGAAGTTCTGCACCATCACTTCCTGGTGTAGCTTCTT